>NW_015387186.1:191447-213945 GCF_001527695.2 Protobothrops mucrosquamatus | reverse complement strand
GTCAATTCTACGAAAATATTAGAAAAAGGGACAGAAAAAAGCTTTGATACAATTTGATGCATGCACAGTATTAAGTCTATCTCACCTAGCCACAAAGTGTGGGGACTCTAGTTGGATCACAGCATATAAACAAAATCATAAATATATGTCCCACCAATTTGAACTTTGCAAATGGAAACCCCAATCAATGGTTACCTTGGGGGGGGGGATCTATTAAATGTTCAGGGTGGAGGTGTGTGTGATTACACTGGAAGAGGTTATCCAGGATGTAATGGTATTACCAAATTTAAAAAAATATATGGAACTAATATGATGGAGCTGGCTAGATAACCTTATCTTTCCTAAGCACATTAGGGTATATGACTGCCTCCAATGGCGACAACCAGGTCGGAATCTTGGTATAATATTGGGATTTGACAATGTTCCAACTTTATATTAGACCTTGCCGGATCTTATGTTTTAAAAAATATTGATAGTTCCTATTTTGTCCCCTCCACATATGAGCATGCCAACCCTGCTGGAGGTCATACCCCTCTAGTTGGATACAGTCTCTGTAAAATTTCTACACGCAGACAGTAAGAGTTCTACACAAAATTTCTACACGTAGACTGCAAGATTTCTACACAATTTCTACATGTACATGTACCTTGGAAGAGTTCTGCACGTAGGCTATAGGATTTCCACACTGAGCTATAGGATTTCATGATAAAGTACATATAAGGGAATAGGTGAAGCAAAATAGTAAGGGGTAGGGATAATGTATTTTGTTTAGGCGGCTCTGATAAGATTGTAACCTCAGAGGAGGGGCCAAGGCGTCGGGATAGAATGTATATAATGTGTGTCTTTGTTGTGACTAGGTGTGGCTCAAATATTTATTTGGAGTCCACCACACTTTGCAAACCGTTATATCCAATAAATCTCTGTCTAATTTCAACTTGCTGTTTGGTGTTATTCAGTGGGCTAGAATTTCTACCAACATTTCCTTGGGCTTATAATCAACTTCTTCTTCTTCTTCTTGTGCCATATCCGTTATCGGACATTGGCAATCATGTTGGCAATCCTGTTTTTATCAGCAGCCGCACGAAAAAGTGCTGCTTCCGTAGAACTCTGATGTGGGCAACACTCTAGATTTGAGGGTATTAGAGAAAATAAGTACACTTCAGAATTTAAGTCTACTGATATATGTTATCTTTTTACTTAAGAGCAGAAAGCAGCAAATCTACCCACATTAGCTTCTCTATTTTTTCCATTCATTACTTTCAGTTCATTCTCCTATTACAGGTTGTCCTCGCTTAACGCTTAGTCATTTAGCAACTGGTTGAAGTTACAACAGACTACCCCAGGGCTACTTAGGAAACATTTTCAAAGTTCCAATGGTTGCCTCCCACACACACCCACACCCCAGTAGTCAAATGATCTCATTTTGGGCACTTGGCAGTTTCTAAAGGTATATACATTATTGTAATGACTACACAGGTGAATTACTGTGCTAAATTCAGTGGTACATACATTTCAAACAATATTTAAAGTTTGGTACATGCATTGGTTTACAATTGTGACATTAGTTAAATTTACATAAATTTATATTTGAATAAACATTCAAATATGAATTAAATGAATATCTTCCCTCTTCCTAATTGATTAATATGGTTTTCTCCCCTCTGTTTAACTCTGCTAATCTATCAACATTTATCTATTTATCATCTATCTATCTATCTTTTATCTATCTACTATTATAATTATACACTGTCTCAGTCAATATAGCATAGATTACGGGTCATATGCAGGAAGCAAACAAATAATTATAAATCCACATGAAAACAATTTTTATTTTGTTAAAATAAAAATACATTGCACAATCAGCACAGGGTAAAAACAATAATCTTCTGATCCTAAAGCCAGAGGGAAGATCTTCGTTTTTAAGGCCTTTCAAAAAAACCAACAGGATTGGGGCCATCCAAACTTTATAATGATAACAATTAGATGGTTGCCCGTCATCCTGTTATGGGCCAAAGGCCCTTTGAAATAAAATGGTTTTCTGAGCCTTCTGAAAGAGTATCACTAAGGACACAGCATGCAGAACATGGGGGCCACTGGGGAATGACCACCTTATCTTTTTTGGTGGTGGGATCTTCAGCAAACCCTCTTTAGATCCTTGGCCAGATGGAGAGAACCATACTTTGCAAGCAAGTCCTTCCCATCTTCCCTCCAAAAGTAGTAACTTTTACATTGTAAAAGTGCAACTTATTCCATGAGAATTTTCATTTTAATCTACTTTCAATAACACTTTGATTCTCAGGCAGATTTATTCTTATCATCATGACATCTTTAATAGGTGATGAAAGTTTTATTTAAAATGTCAGCAGGTACAGGTAGTCCCCAGGTTACAACCATTCATTTAAAGTTATGATGTACTTTGAGTTCCAGCCATCACAGCATCCCAGTGATCACATGATTACAAATGTTCAATGTTTCCCTGCTGTCTTCCCACAAGCAAAGACAACAGGGACGCCAGCAGGAAATCGAAAGTCAGAGTCACATAAGGACCTCACAAGACTCCTTACTTAATGACAACAACCAGGACCACCAGAACTATGCTCACTAAACATTATGATCATGTGACATCATGCCTTATGATCACATTGCTTAGTGACAGCCTTTCTGGTCCCAATTGCCATTGTAAGCTGAGGAGTACCTGCATTGTAAATTCAGATCAACATGTACCCACTAGAGGTCACTGATGCATTATTTTGTTTTCAAACTTTTCTTCTGTGACCTGGTTTGAACTTGAATGGGAAACCACCAAGAAATCTTAAGGCAATGAGACTGAAGAGTCAAAAGTATTTCAGAACGATACAATGGCAAATCATTTTCATGCTGTGGCCAAGACAACAACATGGACTTTCCCCTGAAATTGTCAAGAGCTAAGCTCAACTCCAGAAAGAATTTACTTTGAAGCAGTTGTAACAATTTTCAAAATGGATGGAACTAATTACTTTTTCAACAAGGAATGTAACTTATTCACTGAGGCTCATTCTCATCAAGCTTTCCATGCTCTATGTCCAACAGCCCAGTTGAAAAGAAATGGTCAATGCCGAGCCACCATTCTGTGCAGCAGGATGCAAACCTCTGGTTAACTCATTGTCCCCTGGTCTTTAAAATCAAGGTTCCAAGCTCAGATATGTTTGTATACCAGTGTTTGCAAACTAGAAGTCTGCTGGGAACCACAAAAGAGTGCAACAGAACCAAAACTGAAAGTGGGTTGAAGCCAGATTTATCAGTAAGGTTCTAAAGTCCGCCTGAATGAGATATCATTTTGGAAAGGGTTTCAGGGATGGGGAACAATTTTGGGAAAGTGGAGAGGCTCTCCTTCCACATGTCTTCATGTGTTAGAGGTCACATAGGCTTTACTAAACCTGGATGGTCCTTATTCCAGTTTTTAAAAAAATAGTCAGAAGAATGAACAATTTGTGATTGATAGGCAGACATGCACTGATATGAATGTGAGAAAATTTCTGGAACAGAAAAAAAAATGGAAATTTCCGCCTTTCCCTCTTCTACCAACAGGCTGCTTGTCTGGATACAAACATTTCTGTGAATGGAAAGCTGATTTATTTATTTATTTATTTATTTGTTTGTTTATTTACCAAATTTAAAAACCACATCCCATCTCACTCACAGAATGACCCTGGGTGGCATGCAGTTAAAACATAAAAACTGTATATAATTATATCAGGGGCCAAATTAAAACATGAATAGAATAATTAAAATTCAAAGAAAAATTAGGATCCAAAGCTAATTTCTGAACATGTTCTACCACAGAAACTCTGTGTCATGCAAAAATTTCTCCTTACCCCTAAATTCTAGCAAAGATTTCCATAGCTCTTCAAGTTGGAAGGCACAGTTGGAGGGCAAGCAGAGTAAATCATTTTGGGGATTGTCACTATCTAAGTGGATTAGTAGAAAAGGGAAGAGAGAGAAAAAGAGACAGAGATTAAATCTCTCAAATTGTGCATGTATTTAAAACTGGCCCCTTAATCTGAGCGGGATGCAAATATTTATCTAGCATTGTGATGGGTATCAGAAGGGCTCGGCATTAGTTCAAGTTATTAAGCAATTTTTGAGGCAGCCCCATGAAAACTACATCCCAGTAACGAGATCTGAACGTTACAGGAGAACAGATCAGTAATAAGATGGAAAAGGAGCTAAACGTGGGGAAAGATAATCCTAGCCAGTCCATTTTGTGATGTAAGCGCAAGCTCTTGATGAAGGGAGGGACTCTTAAATTTTACCCAGAAACAGAAAAATGATTAATTTTCCCCAAGCCATGGCCATTCTGATTTTATGACCTTGTCCTGGTTAAGCTGCAGCTAATTCTTCTTAACTTACTTGGCCGCTGTATCTAGACTTTGGAAAATTCTAAAGACTTTGTAGAAAATGCAAACAGTAAAGTACTCATATGGAAACACAAATGAATCTGCAAATGATTTCTGTCATTTGCTTCATGCTTATGTTAAGTTATGATACACTGGGAAGGAGTAGACTTTATTCAGAAACTTCACTGGCAGACTCCTTCTTGCAAAGGTTTCTTGGTAAAAATTACTTACCGATTGCCCCAGTTGGGTTAAATCTCCCACATTTGTCTATCTGGGGAGTTCTTCACTTTATTCCTTTCAGCCCAATGCTATGAGAAAACAGAAACGAGGAATATCTTTCTTCTTTTTCTTTTAAGCACTGTGTTCAATAGATAATTGAAAGTCAGCCTCTTTAGTAAACTGTTAATTTGTCCAGTTGAGTAACCTGCTATCTTTTCTATGTCTTGTGTCTAGCCAACAAATCAGAAATTATTGAGTACCTAATTCTACCTTCTTAAGCCTTGACAGAATGATAAAGACCTAATTTATTTTTTTATCAACAGGCCTTGTATAAATGGGATTACATAGGAGAGCTTTTGAGAGGGGGACACAATCCGAATCCATTTATTCAGGCTCTCATCAGTTTATTAGAATGACTGAGGGTGTGCTGTTATGCCATTTCCAGAATTAAGGGAGCCATCACATAAATGGCTGAGTTACACTGACTCTTGTAAAATAAGTACCAGGATTCTGACGTAGTCTGTCAGACGGAACAGGCTAAATCAAGTAGAGCTCTTTCTGAGATACTCTTGCAGCCGTGCCCTGCAGTCAGAAAACGTGTCACTCTGCTACATCAAAACTGGCTCTGATGAAAAACAAGAAGGAATCGTACCTCCAGAGTTATCAGAATAACCTACTGTTAGCTGCAGAAAATCCTGCTATTGCAAAGGCATATATCATTAACAGGCCACTTTCTTATCGCTGAACATGGGTGGAAAGCACAATGTATTCTAGATCCTGAGCCAAAACTGGCAAATTAAATACACATATTAAAGTTCAATAGATTTTTTTAAGTTATGTATTTCCCTCCTTCTGAAAAGTCGGGAATCCGCCTTTTCTGACATCTGGAAGCAAAAGCCAAAATGCAATTTCAGCCAAAAGTCTACTTAGCTGCACATAGGCAACTCTGAGAAGCCACTGTGATGAGCTGAGGAACAGAATTCCAGCTGCTAGAATCGCCTCTGTTTCCACAAATGCTTCTAGGCATTCTTTAAAAATAAAAATGTTGCGTAACTGCAGCCATGGATTTTGTCTGGACGTGGCTTCAACCTATGCAGAAAATGACACAGGCAACCTTGGGATGGCAGTAAGCAAGCTTGCTTATTTCCCCACAGTGGTGATTTTGTGGTTCATAAGGCAGCTGCTTTGCCAGGCATGCTGTCAGATTCCAAATGTGCCTCTTGGACCAAAAATGTGAAGCGGGGGAAAGCTCTTCATATAGTTGGACTTTGAAATATGGTTTGATGTTTACCATCATCATGGCCTCGGGGTCTTTTATTTATTATTCATTTAGATTTTTCTTTATTTTGCCTTTATTACTTTATAAGTAACTCACGGAGGTGAACATACATAATACTCCTTCCTTCTCCCATTTTTCCCACAATAGTTCTTTGAGGTGGGTTGGGCTGAGAGAGAGTGACTGGTCTAAGTCAATCTGCCATCTTTTAGGCCTAAGGGAGGACTAGAACTCACAATCTCTTGGTTTCTAGGCTAGCACCTTAACCACTGCACCAAACTGGCTCTCATGCCTACACTGAGTTAGACTGGTTCTTCAAAGTGCAGAATCTTTGCTGTTTGGACATATCCATTGGCAATGGTAATTATTTTTTTCTGAAGTTAAATTGGATGCGCTTCACAAAAGTGATTCCACTTTATGAATGAATTCCTATTCATTTTTTTTTCTACAATTACTTCTAATTTGCCCTCTATTTATTGAGTCACTCAAAATACTTGTTCAGCAGGTCACTCATGTCTTGCCCTTTGTGTTCACTCTTCCGGTACATTTGTG
Organism: Protobothrops mucrosquamatus; assembly: GCF_001527695.2. NCBI lineage: Eukaryota > Metazoa > Chordata > Lepidosauria > Squamata > Viperidae > Protobothrops > Protobothrops mucrosquamatus. The sequence goes on along the minus strand of NW_015387186.1, from coordinate 207,522 downwards.
GAACACCCTGAACCAAATTACAGTATGTGGTGAATCTTTAGAAAGCGTACTTAAGTATCATGATTGTTGACAGGCAGAAAGGAAAAGGTTAATATCTCTTCATCACAGAGATAAAGGAAGGGAAATAGTAATCAGGTTGATTCATTTTCTGTCAAGTCTGTAAGTTTGTAGCCATTGGGAAGTGTTGCTACTCCTTACTAAAATTTAATCTATAATTATATTGTTTCATTAAAGACCGTTCTCTTCTCTCTCTTCATTTACCAGAAAATCCAGGATTTTGACAACCTGGATTTGTGTACCACAATAGGCTGTTTAGACACTGAAGGGAATCGAGTTATGCAATAATAATTTTTGCAAATATAGAGAATGAATTTGATACAACTTGGCCTTATGGTTTTCTTGTACCTTCCTGAAGCTTTCTCCGTGTTCAAACCATTGATTTTCAGGGAACAAACTTGAGGCAATTTGTTTAATAATTTCTATATCATCATCATTTCCTCCTCAAAAGGCAACATACAAGCAAGATAGAAAAGCCTAGCTTAATAATAAGCTAATAGAATAATAAGCTAATAGAACACTTGATGATTGATGAATGTTCTCCGAACTCAGAAGCCAATTATAAAATCAGTAAATACTACTGTACCTAAAGGTATTTAATGATTTTGATATGGCTATCTCCAATCTTGGGCTGGTCTCTGAATCCTCCTTGTTGATTGTATTATTGCTTTTCTTCTTTACAAAGGAAGGAACTTTGAAATACATTGATTACCATTGCAAAATATTGCAGTGTGGAGCATTCAGCTAAACCTAGTTTTCTTGGTCCACATTCCATAGTTACTGAACACATTCTTTCCTCCTTGGGCTGCTTTGAAGTGTTTCTTTATTTTAGTTTAATTTCCTCATTTTGCTATTGTAAAGAATGACTAGATATTCATATACAAGCCCGAGTTCTCACTCAAGTCATAAATGACCAGGCTCAAATTACCCTGCTTTGGGCACATTATGCAAAGACCTTAACTCTCTGGAGAAGATTGTAATGCTGGGAAAGATAGAAAGAAAGAGAAGAGGATGACCAGCAGCAAGGTGAATGGACACAGTTACAGTGGTAATGAAGGTACTGTTGGAAAACTCAAAAAAGCAAGTTGAGGTCAGATTGTCATGAAGAAAATTTAGTTATGTGATAGCTTTGTCCCTACCATTTTCTTTACGTTTTCTTGGTGGGCTTGGCCCAAAAACATTATCTCAAGTCTGTTCCTAACCAATTTCTTTTGCATTTCAGCTACTTTTATGTGAAGATAGGAATATCTGAATTAAAACTGAAGGGAATTTCCAAAGAGCATGAAAGACATAAAAGCAGTCTGCATTAATTTTGGTTGGATGACTTATTTTCTAGAGGATTGCTTTATTGCAAAAGGCTTACATGCCTTCCCCTCTGAAAAAAGGGAATGCCAATGTGTGTGTTTTTTTTTAAATAATCTTTCCAACTCTATGTGAAGCTAGGTCGTAGAGAGTAAGTGGGAAATGGGAAACAATATAGAAAATTTAGCAAAGAGAGTAAGGTAAAGTAGAATGCTCTTCTCTTGCAATCTGGCAATTGTCTTTTATGATATGCCAAGGTACTGGGCCAGTTTCACTTAGTGTGGGATGCTAAAAGCATCTTTTGGTCTCAATCTAGTTTTCACATCTCTGTAGTGGGAGGGAGGAATCCTTCACATGGCTGCATAATTGTTGAGAGCCTGTTATTAATATGACATGACACAAAATGACAGCCTGACACTATACTGTCAGATCACGGATGGTCAAGCAGATGTAACCTCACGCATAGTACCCAAGATAGAATGTAGACACAGAAGATACTATTTGGATTACATTCCAGAGAATGATTTAGGTTTCACGTGGAATCAAAAGATCAGTGGGTTAGTGAGAAGTGTGTCTGTTCACATTAAAACTGCAGTCCACGTTCAAGAATAGGATTGGTGGCATATTTTCTTGTTTCTTACTTCATCTGTTTTAAAAACTAGAGAGTCACCATGCCCTGAAGAAGAGAAGATTGTAATTTGTCTGACATTTGTCTAGGGTTGCCATCCAGCAAAGCAATTAGGCATATGTGCACATCACAGTGAAGCCCTTCAGCACATGTTTCAGCATTAAACCTGCTAAAATCAATTGGACATAAGCATGGACTTATATTCAGTGCAAATGTATTTTTTCCAACAGCCAGGGGAAATGCTTAAATACTCACCCATTTAGTCTTACAAAAATTTATACCTAATCATAATACTCTTTAAGTATCTATACTTGCAATAGGAATTCAGTTAACAACATAGTAATAGGAATACACATTTCAAGGTGAACACAGATAAATTTAATACTATTGATGATGTGTATTATTGCCTGCTCCAGTCAAGGAGATGTAGACGATGTTCTCAAAAAACAAACTGCAGATCTTTTAGAGAGGAAGGAAGTATAGTATTGGGGTAATCCAATCATCCCATTTTTTTAGAAGACAAATTCTGTCCTTCCTTCCTTGCCTTGCTGATAACGGTTTCCTTCAGAAACTAGAGGAAGGACCAGGAGAGTTAGATGTCCTAATCTGTTACTAATCTAGTATTTAGGATTGGAGAGGGTGTTTTGTTTCATTTGGCACTTATATTCAAGCACCGTGCAAGATCTACTTCTCTTCACAACCACCATGTGAAGTAGTTTGACTGAGAGAGGATGGCTTTTGCACCAGGGGAGGTTTTAATCAGGAATCCCCTTATTAAACCAAATCTCTAAAACTAAGGAGTTAATGGAAAAGAACAAAATATAGAAAAAGGAGGTAAGGTAACAAGCACATGCAGAATTCCAGTAAAATCATTGCCCTTAACCTCTTTGGCTAATGATCTATTGTCTCCTTGAATAAAGTTTTGGATTTTAACCCATGTTCAGGTTTCCGTGCAGAGAGTGAAGCTGGAGAGAGATCCTGGAGACCCCCTAACACAGGGGTCCCCAACCTGTGGGCTGTGGCCCATTACCGGGCCGTGGCCACTTGGCCACCGGGCCGCGTGAAGGGATTGCCAGTGCACGTGTTCACTCCCCCCCCACACTCGCGCTAGGGCCATCCTGAGCATCGCTGGTGCTAGCACCACCTCACCCCGAGCATCCCACCAGCACTAGTGCAGTCTCAAGCATCCCGCCAGTGCTAGCGCTGGCCCATCCCCGAGTGTCCCACTGGCATGAGCATCCCACTGGCGCTAGCATCACCCCACCCCTGAGTGTCCTATTGGCACTAGCACTGCCCTGAGCATCCTGCCAGCTCTAGTGCCGCCCTGAGCGTCCCACTGGTGCTAGCGCTGCCCTGCCCCCGAGTGCTCCCACCGACACTAGTGCCTCCCATAGTGTTCCACCACCATTTGCAGCACTTGCGCCCGTGCGGCCCATTTGCGTGCACACACATAGTGGTGCCTACCTCCCTTTCTGGGCCGCCAAAACGAAAAGGTTGGAGACCTCTGCCCTAACAGACAAGTCTTTACTCATTTTCCTCTTCTTTTTTTTTACAACATTAAGCTCAATTTCATGGAATGTAGAAGATAATTGAAAGCCAGATTTTTGGGCAGGCTTCCTGTTGCTTTATTATTTTCACTTCTTTTCCTAAGGATCCATAATGAAATGATAGAGGTTCAGTCTCATGCCACCATCAGTTCTGTCACTGAATAAATAGGATTGCATGGCAGAAGGTTTTCTTCCTGGAAAACAGAAGGCAAACAGAATTCTGTTTAGTCAGGCTTCTCACCATGAAAACAGTTTTATGAGAAGCTTTGTGGGCACTTTTATGCCGTACCAAAGAACAGAGATCTGTCACCAGAATCAAGTATGGTAGTGTGTTACAAAGCACAGTTGTGAGACTTGTATTCTTTAATACATTTATTGATTCTCAGAGTGGGGCCAATGCTTATTTAGTTTGCAGATGATACAAAATTGGATGGGATAACATATTAATATCCTCAAAATAAAGTTCAAAATTATAACTAATTTCCTAAAAGACAGAATCTAATTTTCACCTACCTTGACACTGTAAAGAAACAAGAGACAAGATTGAAAACAAGACAAGAAAACTTAACATAGACAAATGCAAAGTTCTTCATTTAGGAAACAAACAGGCATAGGATGGCAGACACATGATGTTTGGTAGAAGTACTTATGAAAAAGTTCTTGAAATATTCCTATGGTGAAAAGTTGAAGAAATTGACAATGATTTTATTTTAAGATCAAAGAAGTTGGGGTGGGGGTGGAAGCACAACAAAATCTTCAAATATATGAAAAGAAGTTACACATTTAAAGATAAAACAATAGGGTGGTTTTTTTAAAACTGCTTAAGAATGTGGGACTCAGAATAATGAATAAAAGTATGGATTCTAATGAAATGTTAGGAAAATCATTTTAACAGTAAAAGCTACTGGAAAGTGGAAACAATTATACAAGTAAGAGATTATTATTTGTGTCCATGTAAAAGTCAGACAGTGCTCTATCAGGTATATTTAGATTATTTCATTGAACAGGATATTGCATCGAATGGTTAAATGCTTCATTCGAACTCTTATGATTCTATGAATATTTCTACTCCACCTTAAGCAACCATTATCAGAGGAACACCATAAAAGGGAATAGTTTGAGTCCCAAAAAGGACATGATTGAATTTCTGCCACTGATAGGAATCAGTGAGATTTGCTGAAGAGCAACTGTGAAGTTATCCCATTCCCCTTCACATACACATATCCCTAGTATCACTCTAGTATCTCCTTAGGGCTGAGATCAATGCCTGGAGTACAATCCGTCACAGCCTGTAAAAGAAATAATCAGTGCTTGACAAGGCCAAACTTTAGCAATGCACACTAAGCAGAGACACTATCTAAGGCCTGTTTCCAAGGTCAGATAAGATATGGTGCTGTAGTGCGTGTTTTCCCAAGAGTATTTTCTTGGTTGTTTTACTGAAGGTGGCTGCAGGAAGTTGCAATTTGTGGATCAGAAATTCCCCACTTCCCTCCCCACCAAAACCGCTTCATATTTTCCCACAGATTTTTCATACCACATCTTATCTGGCTTTTTGGTCTGAGCAAGAGAGAGGTTAGTAATAACCCTACACACGGTGGTGTTTTGTGTCTGTGTCAACTTGTGTATGTGTGGGAGGGGGGAGGGAGGGAGGGAAGAGAGAGGTCAGACTTGCCTCTTACTTATCACAGGCTTGTCTAAAATATTCATATCCTGCAAAATGGGACACTGACCCTTAGCTGTGAACCTTTTGTACATCAGTCCTCTTCTTCCCTTCTTGAGAACTCGGGAGCTCCTCCTTGCCCCTGGGCAAAGACCTTTAAGGAGAGTTAAACAACTTCCCTATGTATGAATATGCAGAAAGCACCAGATTGCAATATCTGCAGCAGAAATAGCATTAATAAAGAGATCTACACCTCTAACTATGCCTCTGGATACTTCCCTTTCTTGGCGGAGTCCTGATACCCTTCTTGCTCATACTTCTGGAAAGCTGAGTGATGCAAAGGAGTGACTAATGTCTTCTGTTTACGTCATTGGCAGTCTGCTCTAAGGAGGGTGAATAAGTTCACTTGCACTCAGATCAGGGTTCATGGAAGAGACAGACACTGCTGCTTAAAAGCTGAACAGGACAGGGGGGGACAATAGTGTTTACCTCCATTCTTCTCAGTACTCCAAAAGCCCTTGCAATTCTTTTGACCTAACCTACAGATTAATATTTTGCCCTGCCCACAGTCATTATCAACTGAGAAGTAAAAAGAGGGTTCTTTAGGTTTTGACAGACAAAGGAGTTCTCAGGAAGACTGTTAGCTAATATCCAAGGCATCCAGTATGACATTGATAGCTATCTTAGGTGTCCCTAGTAATATCGAGTAATCAATGCAGAAACAATTACTATTTTAGGGAAACAATTAATTACTCCCAAAGCATCTCTACACTAGCCACCATCACTCAAGAATCTCAACACTCCTCAGGGGCAGAAAGACAGCCAGTTTAGCCCTATATAGAAGTTACTAAATCAACTCAGTGAGATGACTGAATTACTTTGCACACGTGTATTATGCCTTCTATAAGATCAACTCAATGCATTATGAGCAAAAGATAAGAAAGTGTTCCTTCCCATTCTCTGTACAAAAGTGGATTAATTGGCAGATGGGTCATTCAACATTAGTCATGGGATCGAATTCTCCATGAGTCCCAGGGAAATAGGAAAAATGCCAGCTCTAGAAATGAGAGGCTATTTATAAAATGCTTTCTGATGGACCAATTACATTATGGATAGATCACCTCATCACAGTGGTGGGCAATGTCCCTATTTTAATGCTAAGATTCCCTCCAGCTATCAGTAGAGAGCCAGGGAGCAGCATTCTGTCTGCTAGTAAGAGACTGGCCCAGTTGCATGCAGCAGAGTAACAGATTTATATGAGATTGTAATACAAGATGTTACAAAATATATGCGTCAATTTCATTTCTCATGCTGCTTGGAGGAAATATATCACTCTAACCTTAGGTTCCTATGATAATTAAATTTATCAATTCTGAGATACTGATGAGCATGCTGACATCGCTCCCATTTTGATGATGAAAAAGCAGCCCATTTACAACTTGAACATTGTGTAACTCCTACAAGTAATCCTGCAGAAAAGTGTTAAACTGTCAGGGCAATAAGTTACTTAATTTCTATAAAATATAGCATCTGATGAACACTATTCAACATTACTGGAAGCTGATCTGGGTATGGCTTTGATGTACTTCCTGTGACTACAAACCTTTAAGGTTGATGATGTATTGAGAACCTCAGTACTGCAAATCTATGGAGATTCTCAATCATCCAGGTCATGGTTGTCCCAAAGGTGCTTTTTTTCAAAAGGCAGCTAGACTTTTTTTTTCCTTGATAAGACATTTTGCTTCTCATTCAAGAAACTTCAGCTTGGACTGAAGAAGCTTTTTATATGAGAAGCTAAACATCTTCAAGGAAAAACAAAGAAAATCCAGTTGCCTTTTACAAAACACATTTGGGACTCAATTCTGCATTTCTTTTTGAATAGTTTGCTTAATACTCCTTGCATATTTAAAAAAATATCACAGATTGTAGAAGATACAGCTGCAGCAAAGAGTGATGAATCACAACCAATTTCTACTTTGATCCAACATTATGATTAATAAAATTAATACATATTATGTCATGCTGAATAACACGGAAGTAATGCCATCTATTAATTGTGCTCATGAAAACCTACATTCTCTGTACAATATTTCCAAATAACCCTTCATTTGGTGGAATCGAGAGAAATGAATAATATCCTTTATAAGAACTGCAGATTAAAAGACAATAAAAGACTGTAAAATTATCCAGCAGGCTGTGTTGACATATCTCTTCCAGCGTCAGGGCAAATAGAATAGTTATAACCCTGGTAGCAGAAAGACTGTAGATTGTAAACGTGCCAGTCACTTTGAGAGTCAGGACACAGTGAATGTACTAAAGTCCCTATTAGTTATCTTATATACCTTCAGTACAAAAGGCAATTGGAGAAGATTTCTAAAGGGTTAAAAAAAAATAGTACAATGATATCTCCTATTGTGCTCAGTTGGTAGAATGCATTTTTTTTTCTTACTGTGCCCAATTCTCGGAAATTTGTTCTAGGTTACTGGCCCATCTAAGGCCACTCTGATTTTGAGATTGGGAGAGCAAGGGGAGCAAATGATTAAACATGGATCATGATGAAAAATCTGAACCTACTGCAAGTTGTGATGTTGCATACAAGTACATAAAAGGAAAAGCTTACTTTGCAACATCAGAATAACAGAGTTGGAAGGGACCTTGGAGGTCTTCTTGTCCAATCCCCCGTTCAAGCAGAATCTCAATGTCCAATCGCTTCTTAATGATGATTGGACATCTTAATGAGATTAGACATCATTAAGCATGTTTCATCCTTTTTTTCAACATCCTCCAGTTGTGCACACCCACATCTGAAATTATTTAGGGATAATCTACCTACCCATCCACCCACTTTTCCATCTATCCACCCACCCACCAACCAGCCAGCCAGCCAGCCAACCAACCAACCAACCTACCTACCTACCTACCTACCTACCTACCTACCTACCTACCTACCTACCTACCTCTGATTTATGAACAAGGAGAATAGAAGAGTTCTGTGGTTCTACAATACTGTTGTTAATTTTTCCAGCTGCCTCTATACAATAATGCAAATACGATCAATAAAAGACTACTTTTAAATTCTGACTTGAACCTTTTATTAGGCACTCTAACAGTTGCTCATCCCTGTCCAAAGCAAAGATTCTGAGCTGTATGGCAGCTCCTATGAAGCAGGGGAAGGACAACAGTCTCTGGAGGACTGCAGTGACTGTGACTGCAACAGTGACTGCAACAATAATGGTAATGAAATCAATGCAGATAGAATAAACTTCCACACTGTCTATCATATGGTGGGTATGTGAGTATTAGAATGTCATAAGGTCATAAGGACACCTATTTCAACGAGACAATGTGTTTGATGTATCCTTTATTTGGTCCTTGCATTTCAAAGTGTACAAGAAAAAAGCACTTCTGAAAGGAGGCCTGTGTTTATTGTGCAATGCTTGGGTCAGTCTGTGTGGTTAATAATTATACACTATCTTCATAACTACGCCCTAGGTGTGGCATTCTATTGGGGACACACACCCTGAATTATATCCTTGCTAAACAGGAACATGGAGTACGGAGGCAAGGTATGTGTTTCCGTGCATTTTAGAACAGCTGGACAATTAATGAAGTACATGAGAGGCTGCCATCTAACAAACATAAGATTAATCTGATTTTAATTCTCAAGTAAATGGCATATCTTGTAATTCCAAGGAAAATTTTATTGTGTGAATATTGCTTGATGTAAGATACAAATTGGCCAAGCAAAGCTGATTCGTATATCAAAATACAAAACAGACATTGAATTCCTTTACCTTATGGATCTTCTATATCTTTTGTTTTGTTTTGTTTTGTTTCCATGGCACTTGGATAATCTATGGATTGATTCATTCCAAAACTTGCCACTTTCTCTTCCTCGGCAAGATGGAAACTTTTCTTGGGTTAATGGCACATACGTATGTAACATTTGGAATAAGCTATTACTGTATGGAGTTTGGTTCACTATTCCACTCAATTTCATCAGTCTTACCTTCATTCACCTCTCCATCCTCTCCTTCACATCACTTTTTTTTTCATTTTATTTTTGCAATGAAACTTTTGAATCCACTGAGCATGCAAACACCTCACTAAAAAGTCCTCTCTGCCTCCCTCTACTAAGATTATTTATTCCCATACAGACGTTTGGGTTCCACCAATTCCTCCTTCCTAGATGGGAATGGTACAGTTAAGGCAGGGGTCTTCAAACTTGGCCCTTTTATGACTTGTGGACTTCAACTCCCAGAATTCCTCAGCCAGCGTGCCTGGCTGAGGAATTCTGGGAGTTGAAGTCCACAAGTCATAAAAGGGCCAAGTTTGAAGACCCCTGAGTTAAGGCCTCATAACCAACAATCAGAGATTTGACAGTGTTATTGCAGTATATCATTACAATATTTTTCATCCCAATTTGCCAAACATTCCAAGGCATTCTTTAACCATGAAGGGTTTCCTTAAACCAGGCCACTGGAGAATAGTAACCACTGGCATTTCTACAATATACGAAGGCTAAAGAATAGTCTTCTTTATTATGATGGAGGAATTAACTCCATAAAATATTCTTACTACTTCTGTTCCCATTCTCTCCTGCTGTGTACAGCTAATATACTGTTTCATGTAGACCAGGGGTAGGCAACCTTGGCTCTTTTATGACTCGTGGACTTCAACTCCCAGAATTCCTGAGCCAGCCAGGAATTCCTGCTGGCTCAGGAATTCTGGGAGTTGAAGTCCACGAGTCATAAAAGAGCCAAGGTTGCCTACCCCTGATGTAGACCAATGTTTTAAGGACATCAGTACAACTGCCTTTATAACAACCAAGATGTAACTCTTGTCAGTCTTTTAATTTTGATTCATCTCAGTATTAATTGAACTTTTCATGTTTTTAGCCCTCTTGAGTACTCATCTGAGTAAATGAACATTAAGTATAGTTAACATGAAGTATAGTTGTTGTAAGCCTCTACACAGTTTGAAAGATTAATTTCTCAGTTTAAAGAAAGACACAAGATTGGCATTGTCTAATGACTTTTAAATGGACTCCAGAAGATGGTAGAGGACAGGAAGACCTGGAGGAACATTGTCCATGGGGTCACAATGGGTCGGACATGACTTCGCAGCTAATAACAACAACAACAACAACTTTTAACCTGGATCTTGTGATCTCTGCTTTAATGTTGGATAGCTGTTGGTGCTTGAGAGGCCTCTTTTAAATGAAAAAAAAATATTGATTTAATAATTAAGACAAATATCTATACCTTGCAAAAACTACTTCAGATTGCAACCTTATATCCCAGTGATGGCAAACCTTTTAGAGACTTAGTGCCCAAAACCCGCCCCTGCCTCCCTGCCTGCCCCGTTCTGCGCCCCGCCCACTCTGCCCCTGTTCCGCCCCCACTCCCCCGCAAGGCCATCCACCACCTCCACGGCCCACCATAGTAGATCGCCCAGGGGCCCAGCAGCGCCATGGCAGCCACGCCCTCTGTCCATGCCCCACAGCATCTGCGTGCGATGGGGCGGGAGGGCAGAGTCTTGTCCCCGCAGCCCGGCTACCATGTCTTTGGCTGCACTGCTCCGCGCGAACCACGCTCAGGGGCGACTCTCCTCCAGGGGGGCTTCTGGTGAGGAGGGGGCCATGGGGAGAGGTGGAGCTGGGGTGATAGCGTGCGTGCCCACAGAGAGGGCTCTGAGTGCCGCCTCCGGCATGCGTACCATAGGTTCGCCACCACTGCTATATCCTCTTATGAGCACATAAAGGCATGTTCTCAGAACCATAATTTATCACCCTCCCCTAAAAATCTAGATTATCAAGGAGTTGACCAGACTTCCTCCAACCCTGGCCCAATACTTTAACCAGTACAGCACAGGATGTGAAAACAAGCAGCTGCAAAAGTTTAAATATTTTTTGAATATGAAGAGTTTCTAAAAGTTGCTCTGGGCAGGCTGGAGTGACACAATACATTCAGTGAACATGTGGTTTACTTGTTTGTGATTAGCATATTGACACCGGTGACTACATCAAATTTAAATTTATACCTGGCTCTACCTCCTTCCTCGATTTCATCTTCAGAGCAATGGGTCTGCTTTGTACTCCAATTTTTCTACCTACACTTCATTTCTGCAGGTATTTTACATTTCATCTTCGGGAAGCAAAGTGAAGTAGATGAAGTGAGGTGATAAATCCCATAAGAAATAAACTTTGAGCTGCATCTCCAGACATTCCCTTAGATTATGATTGTACATCCAGATTGGCCAGCTTTTAGTTCCTGGTTCTGTCCCAGTCATTGTTTAATCCATTTGCTTTCTGAAGAAACTGCTATTTTGCAAGCCATCAACCAACCCACATTGAAGAATCTTGTGGTGGGATGCAAAATTTAGCTTCTGCTTCTGGTAGATGAGTCATGATACCCGTTCACCACAAACAGGTGGCCAATGCAGGCTTAGAAAACAAGCAACACACAATTCATCAAGTGCAAGAAAATTACTGCTGGAGAACTCAGAAACAGGAAGATGTACTTACTGTAAATTGATACAAACAATTATGGCATGTTAAGATTATGGCATGCTGTCTTTGTTTTCTTTTCAAATCTGGTTTGTAATTCAGAAGAAAGCCTATTGAATTTCAGCTATTGGATCTTGAAAGCTGATACACAAATAGCTAAAATGAATATTTATTTTACTTCATCACAGGACCAAAATAAATTTGAGCACCCCTAGAATGTTCTGCACATATTTATGGATGGTTTCTAAGCATGTACAATGGCATTTCCCCCCAAGAACACCCATTTGAAAGGAGGACTACTCCCATCTCCCAACCATTCAAGTTAGAAGGAGACACATTGTTAAGCATGCCCATTTTGGTAACGAACCTTCCTTTGTTTAAGACTCACAAAATTAAGCATGATATGGAAAAGAAATGGTAAGAGAAACTCTTCCCCCCCCCCAACCCAGCCAAAATCTGGAATCATCCATTAAAACTGATCAAGAGGATTTCAAGTCTGTTTAAAGCAGGCACATCTTTCTATAGCCTGTAGTTTATTTATAGACACTCTAAGCAATAATGGTAGCCAGTAGTTTATCCGGGTTAAAAGTATAATGGTGTCAATAGTCAATATTCATGATGGAGACCTATTGTTTCCAGGTACAAGGGCAGGAGGAATCAGAAAAGTCAAGATGATACCCACCACCATTTGATCAAAGTTCCAATTCTTTTATGCATATAAAAAGGTTGTAACTTTGATTGCCTAGTCAGGGTATATTTTGACTTTTTTAACATAGATGACCTGTATAAGATCTCTCAGTCATCAACTGGGACTAGAAATAGCTGTGGCATACTAACAATGTCCTCATGACAAACTTATGCTATATACTATTATCTTAGTCAAGGACTATTATGAAGCTCCTACTTGAAACAACTAGTGGGCACAATCACCAAAACTCCAATTAATTTAATATTGTTGGAATTGAAATTCATTTTTATAAATCTTTTTCAAAAAAAAATCAAAACAGACAAGCAAAAAATAAAAAATAATGCAAAAATATAATACCTGTAAGTGGACAGAAAAATTGCCAAAGTTGTAGAGTTTGTGATCAGTATATTGTAGACCATTAACCATATAAAAGCAGAATGTATTTTTTTTTAATAAAAAGGAAAAGATTTTAAAGGTTTGTTAAAATCTCTGAAATGAAAGTTAAGCCAATATCTCCACAGTTTTGTTATTTAAAGATAAATCACTTAACAGAAAAAAGAATGGGAAACCTGCTAAAAACATTGAGTAAACATTTAATTTTTAGCTCCCACTTTGTTGTACTCTGACTGATATACAATATTTATAAATGTTTATTTCTAGCTTTAGTTTTTTTAATAAATTCTTTTTCTTTTTTTTAAAAAAATCATACCCTAAACTCTAAAGTTGCCTTGCTGCATAATATATGATAATATATTTATGGGGCCCATTGTTGCTTGGATTTGGTGCTGCTAATATTTCCATTACTGCATATTCTCCACGTTTAAATTCCCAATTTGATATTTTCTGTAATGTATCTTTTTTGTGCTCAGTTTATCCTCTCAGCTATCATCATATATCTTAATAAATTGTGACATTTTTGTTATCCTGAATTTTTTTTTAAAATGGTTTTGATTTGATTATTAGATCTGTTATATCTATAGGAATGTTGTATATTTTTCTGTGATTATTAGACATGTATACTCAGTGGTGGAATTCAGCTGGTTCGCACCAGTTCAACAGAACCGGTAGCTAATTTTTTGTTGCCTGAATGGACTTCTGAAAGTGGATCCACACAGAGAACCTGTTGTTCACATATTTGAATCCCACCACTGTGTCTACTATACATTCTTTTATATTTACCTTTAAACTTAGAGTAAGAGGTTATCTTGTTATACAAACTACAGTGCATTATAATGTTATATAGTGTGATATAAATATTAATATATAAAAGCTAAAAAAACTGAAAATGAGAATTACTAATACAAAGTTATAAAATTTTCATCACTAAATACTATAAGTAAAATTATAATTGATATTTATATTAAAGCTATGTAGACCGTAAGAGAATATACTATCTTCTATTACAGTATGGTATAAATGTTAATATATAAGAAAGAAATCAAATCAAATTTAGTTTTTGCCCCAGCCCCCTTCTCTACTTTGATTGGGCCCATATACTTGTGAGAGGGAATCCCTGCCACACGCTGCTTTGCTCACTCTGGCCTCACTCTGATAAGAGATTGTGAGAATTATGATAGGTGCAAAGCTACCCAACCATTCTGTTCCCTTTGGGGAAAACCAAAGTTTTGCACAGGGCAGAAAAGGACATAATAAAGTAAAGACATGTAAGGTATGAGATGAGAAAAAGGAAAGGAAATACATCTAAAACTAGTTTCACAAGATTATAGATACGGATCTGCACCACCCATCACGACTTTAGATAATCAAGGATTTTCATATAATGCTTTTTAGTTAAGATAGTGAAGGTACAGTCAAGTCACTAGCATTAATTATAACTGTGGTGATCAAATCAGAAACAGGGCAATGTTTTTCTTCCGTCTTTATGTACTTCAGGACAATATTTTTTATTGGGTAATAACCATGCCTTAATTCATTGTTTTTTTGCCTGGGGCTGAGACATCCAGTTGTAATCCACCTTTGCTTTACCATGGTTTCTTCCATTTTCTTTCTTTCTTTCTTTCTCTCTCTCTCTCTCTCTCTCTCTCTCTCTCTCTCTCTCTCTCTTTCTCTTTCTCTTTCTCTTTCTCTTTCTCATGCATATACACAGAATGCTCACCTCCCACCCCCCAAAAATTTGAGGGAATATGTCTCCAGGGTCTTCTGACAAGGAAGTACCAGGAATTCTCTGCCTGAGAGAGCTGTGAAAGTGGGCAGTAACCAGAGACCAGAAGTCATGCCTTGTCAACATTGATAAATCCTGTGGAACTATACAGAATAGGCTACACGTGTGGCACCCACAGATGTATAGTACTGTGCTTTATTTGCCATCACCTCACCAAACTGGCCACTTCTGGGGGTTATAATCTAAAATACTTGGTCGGCTCTGTTAAGTCCGGAGAATAATGCGCGCAAGGCCGGCGCCACTCAGTCTGGTCCCGGGCAGCTTTTGCAAATGCCCGGGACTCTTGCAACGTCCCGAGCCTGCTTTTGCAGGCTCGGGACACAACACCCCTCCCCCCTAGATGAAATAATACGGCGCCAACATGGACGCCATCATAGTGATGGTTATATAGTTAACTGATAAGTTAATTTACACAGTGTGTGTAAGATGTGGAACTGTTCTGTCATATAGAGACCCAGTAGCCCCAGCATCGTTTACGTAGAGTCAACCAGTCAGAACCTCTAGTTCAGTGATTGCATTTAACATGCTCACCTTACGTAATCTGCAAGGTATTTGGGAGGGCCTTTGACCCTGAGCGACCTTCTCGGACCTGGGGAACTTGTAGTGTTTTCCCCGTGGCTTCCCACACTAGGTGAATTGCCCTGTGGTTGTCTTGTGACTTCAGTTTGACTTTCCTGCCCGTCTCTTAGGTTTGAGAAGTCAGAACTCTGTTGATCGCTATACCTGGTTGACCTATCACCTATGGAGTTTTCCAACCCCTCTGAACTCATCTCCGTGTTCCCTGACGGAGTGTGGTTTTCCTGGCTCCTTCCTGTAGTGTTAGGGTCTAGGGATGCCTCCCTGTTAGCCCTTATATGTGGGGACATCCTTCTATTAGCCATTTCAGCAAAGGACGTGTTTCCCCTCTGTTTTGCCTGCTCTCTTGCATGTTGTGAGTTGTGAGTATGCTCCCAGTTAGTCTCCGTGTCTGGAGTATTATTTGTGAGGTGTGGATAATTAGTATACCTCTGGTGGGACTCCCAGGCTGGAGTGTGTGGGGGGGTGTCAGTGTGCCCCCGTCCCCATGAATGGCTACCTGAATCTCCTGTGGAACTTGGGTGTTGAGAACCCGTGTCGTTCCCCACAACCGTTGGTGGCAACAGATTTTGATTCTCAGAATGCATTCCCCCTTCTTCCTCCCCCCCAAGAGGAGACTGAGGGGGAACCCCAGGCGAGTCCCGCCTCACACGTAATTGATCAATGTGGTGGCGAAGAACGCGGCCGTCTTCCAGGGACACCTCATAGGATAGAGGCCCCGAGACCTTGCAGACCACAGCTGGGACGCAGAGGTGTCCAGGCCCGTAGTTTCTGGTCCAGACAGGATCGCCTTCACGCAGGACCCGTGGTGGGTGTGGCTGAGACACCTGTGAAGCTACACGCTCCGGATGCAGCCTGTCCAATTTAGTCATGAGCCGATGACCCCAACGGAGTTCGGCTGGGCACTTACCCGTGGCAGTGCACGGA
>NW_015387186.1:124053-189261 GCF_001527695.2 Protobothrops mucrosquamatus | reverse complement strand
TGTCAAGTTCCATCGACAATGGAACTCCCTGCAATTTCACCTTAAGAGATAGTTTCTTTTTAAGGGGTTTGTGTGTGCCTATTCTTAAAATGTTCCGGCGTGTTGCACAGAACCCCACCCTGTTTTGGCTGGGCACCCTGGTACCTTTCAGATTCAATTCTTCCTTCAGTTGTACCTTCTGTCGACCCAGGCAGACTGCAGCGATGTGGCCTTTCTTCCCGCATGCACGGCAAATGGCGGAACGGAACTGACATTCCGCTCGCTTGTGGCATCCACCGCATCCGAGGCAACGAAGCTCAGCTGGGCCCTTGTCCTGACGATCTTTGGACCTCCTTCCAGCTGCTTGTAAAGCTTGTCCACCTCTTCTTCAGGATCTTCTTCCGACTCCTCGCGCACGTCTTCTTTGTGAATAGTGGCGGTCTCTGGAGCGTTTCGCTTAGGCCGCATGTTCTTGACCGCCCCACCTGCAGCTTCTTCTGCTGAAACCTCTCGCAGAGCATCTTGGAAGGAGACATCTTCCCTGGCGAACAGTCTCTGCTGTAAGGCTGTGTTCCGCAGTCCGCACACAAAACGATCATGCAGTCTTTCCTCTAAGTCCTTGAAATCACACGGTTTAGCTGCTCTTCTCAAGGCTGCAACATATTCTTTTGCTGATTCTCCAACTCGCTGATCTCTCTGTTGAAATGTGTGCCTCCAAGCCATGACAGATTGCTTGGGCTGGAAATGTTCCTTTAAAACTTTCTTCAGATCGGCGTATGATACCGTTTCCAGCGAGTCCGGGGCAATTAAGCTCTCGGCAATCTCAAAGGTGTCTTGCCCACAAACGCACAACAATGTGGCAGCCTTTAAGCCTTCCTCCCGAATCTGGTTTATGCGGAAATACGTCTCGACTCTTGCAACATAAGATTCCCACCTCTCGGGGTGAGAGACGTCGAATTCCGCTAAACGCCCAACTTTCGCCATGATCGAGGATCAGGGTATTCTTCTTCAGCCGCACGCACCCTCCAGCGATTTCGTACTGGCAGGATAACGCTGACTTCCACGCCGTTTTCTCTTCCGGACTTCTTTGGGTGAGTCTTCAAGCTTTCCTAGCTGTATAGACTGAATCCCACCTTCGTCGCCAGTGTTAAGTCCGGAGAATAATGGCGCTTGAGACGAAGCATTTCTAACAAGTCTTTANAACCCGAGCAGAGGCACGCAGGCCTCTATTTATACCTTCTGATCCCCGGGCAAGTTCAACCAATCACGAGGCGGTCTTTTCCCGCCTTGCGCATGCGCGCAAGGCCGGCGCCACTCAGTCTGGTCCCGGGCAGCTTTTGCAAATGCCCGGGACTCTTGCAACGTCCCGAGCCTGCTTTTGCAGGCTCAGGACACAACAGGCTCCATTTGGGGAAGACTATCAAAAAATATTTTCCTACCACGGAGGAGGAAGCTTAGATGACCTGTCTGGGAAATAGTAAACAAGCATATGCAATGTAACAAACATGTTGCCTCTCCTTTTCCCTTATGACATCTTTAAGTACGTGCCTGGCCTATGACAAGTCAGCCCTGTGCATGTGCACTGACAAGAGGAACCAGATCAGCTGGAAAGTCCTCTAGTTCTGAATCTTATAGTTCTGCATCCCATAATTCTGAGAGGGCAACATTTGGCCATTGGGCCCCTTTAATTGCACTCTTCACTTCCAGTGGCTACCTCTGAGGGTTTGTATGCATTCAGGTGCAGATGCAAGTAACTCAGCTCTTGCTCTTTGCCAAGAACAAATGTACAGTTCTTGTTTTCAAAGCCTGCAATACTTGAACAAGAAGCCTCACCCCTGAATTGCAACACCAGCGGCTACAGCAGCCTCACCTTCCCTTTGCATTGCACTAAGCAGCCCATTTATCCTATTTCGTCCCAAATTGCAACACTTCCTGTTGTTCCGGTGCTGTGCTTATTACATCCTCATCGCCAGCTTTGTTCTGTGTGAGTTTAAACACACCCTGTTGTTTGTGCAATGCAGGTTTTAGTGGAGGAGAAGTTGCAGAGAGGAGGGACATCCTTTTAAAAATATATATATATCAGACTGCTGAGCACATTGTACTGGCCTGTAAGCAGAAGTTATGGGAGTAATGTTTTTGATTGTGTTTAAATTTAAGGATTTCCTTGTAGAGCTGGAAATTCACTGCCCTTTGGCAAGTCTAGGAACCCATGTAAGCTGGGAATGAGGCGAGATCTGGAGGAAAATGAATTTCATTGTTAAATTTCAAAAATGAGGAAGTACATGCTTAACGTGTTTAGACTGACAGTACAGGGTTCCCCTATTACATACCGTGCCAATCCTAGTCACTCTACAAATGATTTTTTCCCAGTGTTAAAAGAACTTATAGCAATTGCAAAATGCTCTGGCTCCTTCCTATTTAATTTTAGAAAAGTGTGGGTGACAGAGTCTGCAACTCTGTTTTAAGATTATGATAGCATAACACGGAAAAACTTTGGAGAAAAGGAGGTTACAAAAGGATCTTTTGCCATTGCAGAGACTGGCAGATTTGTTGTGGTAAGAAAGTGTATTCCACAACAACCCCATAGGAGCTGTTCCTCACCAGCAATCCTTAACGCAATCCAGCCTTGTTGTGTTAGATGAAAGAGCTAATGGCTTGTCCTGACTGCCCTTTTCTATCTCGTGTTTTGCTGCCTGCAGATGTTTTGTGGAACCAAAAAAAGCAGGATGAGTTGGCGTAATTCATGGCCTGGGAACAAGACCAGACCAGCCTCAAGAGAACAGAGATTAAAACTGGAGCTATTCACACAGCATTGTGAATAGCAAATAACAGGCTCTGGGTCTCTAAAGTATTGTGAGATTCTTTGCTGCTGTGAGCCAAGGCTTTCCACCAACGTTAGACTTGGACTTCGTTTTTAAAGATCTGCTTTGAGCATATAAAATAAATAAGGAAGATTGCAAGATTTCTTAGTTCAGACTGGAGTCAGATTTAACACCACAGCACCTATTTTTATAGGCATTTATTTTCCAAAGAATATTGTTTTCCTCTTCCTGAGTAACAGACAATTCAGGACTGTCTTTCAAGACCAGTTTCCTTTGAAGAACAAAACACTGAAGATTTATGAAGTTTTTTCATTGTGCAGTTTATATCAGAATTTTGATGGGTCAAGGCTTAAATGAATTCACACCATAGAGACAAGAGCAATAAAATCAGCGTCAATACCAATAATCTCTTTATTTGTAAATATACAAGCTCAGAAGGTGTTAAATGTAGGCATTAAGAAGAGTTAGTGATAATTTCCTAGTATTATCAGTTCAGGTCTGTGCAAAACCCCAGTCTGTTCTCAAAACAAGCAAATGCAAAGTTCCTCTTTACTTTTCCCCACCCTTTCCTTACTGCAAGCATTTTTCATAAATAAATGTTGTTCCATCCTAGCTTGATACAGAAATAAAATCCTTGCCCATATAAAATATATATCAGAAAGAATATCTGGGGTCGATTCTTCTCTGGGACATACTGTATGATTTCCTTGTCCCCCTTCCACACATGCTGGAGCATTCACAGGTTGATTATCTCAGATTTTTAGATGGAGATAATCAGTGCTTTTTTTGTAAAAAAAAAAAAAAAAAAAAGGTGCCGGAACTCACACATGTCATACAACCTGCCTTGCCTACCCTACAAGGTTCCATCCAAAAAAGGTGCCGGAACTCCGTTCTGGGCGTTCTATGACAAAAAAAGTCCTGGAGATAATTATATTGGTTCTGCTAAAAGAGACGTCAAATGAATCAAAATTAAAATGTCACAGCCATAAAAACCTCAATTTAATCATTACAAACACAAAAGCTCAGAACACAACTTATATTAAGTGGCATGAGAGTTTGTTTTTCTAGGACTTTTCAGATCAATTTTTGCAGATGAGCCAATATCATTTCCTTGCTGACAGGGCATTTTTTAATCTCCAGAGTTCCTATAAAGTCCATCATGACAGGAGAAGCTGAAGATACACAGATCCCTTTTTTTATTATTCCTTTGTGATTGTTTCTTACTCCTGACGGCTGCCTGGACATGTCCCTGCAGTTTTCTTGGCAAGGTTTTTCAGAAGTTGTTTGCCACTGGTTCCTTCCTAGGGCTGAGGGAGTGAAAAGCCCAAGTCACCGCATTGGCTTTGTGTCTAAGGCAGGGTTAGAACCTACAGTCTTCTGGTTTCTAATTCTGATGCCTTAACCATTACACCAAAGTGGCTTTCCAGAAGATCCTACCAGGCAGGAAAAGATGTTGCAATGACATTCTGGGTTACAAAAGATTCCCTTCCCTCTCCAGGTGGTGGCAAGAAGTTTCTTCTGAATTAATTCTTTTTTTACTTCCATATTATGATTGTGTGATGAGACAAAATGGAATATATGCAATATAGGGGCACTATCTATTGGATGTGTAAACAAAAGTTACAATAAAAAAAACAACTGAAAACCTAGCACCATAGAACAAGAGAATACCTCTAAATGGTGGGGATTGTTTTCCCCAGAGAGAAAGTTTTATTCATCCGTAGGCGCCTTTTGCGCTGTGAGAATGAGTGGAGAATTCAATAAAAAGAGGAAAAAACATGTTTCCGTAGCAGAATTAAGTATCCTTTGGTCACTGACTTGAGTTTCTTTTCCTGCTCTTAATTACTACAATAGCAGTTTATGTTTTTCATTTCGGTTGGACTAATCCCAAATTCTACCCAGTCACAAAACATGAAGGACTATTTAAGGATTGTTTGGCAACTTGCTTTAAGACTTGTGGGCTTCAACTCTCAGAATTCCCCAACCAGCATGGGGAATAATATGGCTGGTTGAGAAATTCTGGGAGATGAAGTCCTCAAGTCTTAGAGTTGCCATGTTTAGAGACCCCTGGTTTATGGCCTTACATACACTCACTTTCACAAGCCTTTTCTAATCTTCAGGAGACTGCAGATATTCTTCTCCTAATTTAGCACCCCATGGAAGAAATTATTATTTTTTTGTTCTGAATCTACTCTTCACAATTATGTGTCATATAAAGGAGATTTTATTATAGGGAAATGTTTACTATGTGATTCTCTTTACACTATGTAACATTTAATGGTTAATTGCATCATTTTAGGAGGAAAATTTGATGCCAATAAATGATACCCCTTTCTTTAGTGTGGGACTCTAAAGAAGAGGGACTAAGCACTAGAAGAGGGACTCTGTTTTCTTCGCCTGCTACCCAGTGGTGGGATTCATCTGGTTCGCACCACTTCGGCAGAACTGGTAGCTAATTTTTTGTTGCCCAGGCCAAGAATGGACTTCCGGAAGTGGCATTCACACAGAGAACCGGTTGTTCACATATTTGAATCCCACCACTGCTGCTACCATATGTCATCAGCTGATGGGGAAATATCTATGAATTATTTTCTTTAAAGTGAGATGGGGCTGGACTTGGCAGGGTGCGAGTTTTGTCAGATGCCTAATCTGGCAGGATTAGCCAGCTATCAAAATTCACTATGGTTTTTCACAACAATCACTTCTGAAAGAGTGCTACATTGGTATCCAAAACCTGATCTTTTAAGAACTGATCATCAGCTTCCTTTTGGACATGGGTTCAGCACTGTTCAAGACTAGCCTGAACACCAAATTGAGAAACACAGGAACACATCAAATTGCAATACAGAGAATAAATGTCTTCCTGTCTAGGTGTCTCTCTCTTCTGCCCCATTCTGCAGTCTTCTGCCTTATCCTCATTCCCTTTCCCCCACACTTCTGTTCTTTTATTTTTTTATTATCTGTTTATTGTTGACTCAGGTCCATTTGCTGGAGAATTGCTTAGGGATCTAATGAATATTGACCTGGTTGGAACTGTGCCCAAAGCTGAATGGCCTTGAAAGACGGGTTTAGGGCACGGACAGAGAGGGGGCTACCCACACTACCCTATAGTGTCCATAGGTGCCAAATAGGGCCTCTAGGGACACCCAGCTACTCCACTGGCAGAATGGTTGGTAAAGAGCATCAGGTTGTTTCATAGCAGAGCCTACGTAACACTGACTTAGGACTGCTTCAGGTGTGGGCTGGGATTCAAATAAAGGTGTGAGCACATGGCAGAAAAAAAGAGGTTGTGGGGCATTTTGGTGCTGCAATTAGACACATGTCAGTAAAGGCTCTTGCAAGTCTGAGCAGCTGTCAGTCCCAACCTTTCCTGGTCTTCGAGGTGTGACGCAACAGATGGATGGATAAAGGTCAGAAGGGAGAGTTAGCTCCTCCTTCTGCCATTTAAGTACCTATACAGCTCAAGACTGTGGAATGATAGGTTGGAAGTGGAACATCTCATCCCAACAAACTTAAACATTTCCAGAGCATCCACAAGGGTGTATATTAAAATGTCAAGATAGCATGTGAAAGAAGCTCAACCCATTTTTAAATGTGCTCTGTGATACAAGTAGAGTGGGGGGTGGGGGTGGCTTTGATCATATCATAATGGTCAATCCTCATATTTTTAAACACACACATTTGGGGATATTCCTGAAGGACCATTATGTTTTTTAAATTGTAATCCTATCACATAATAATGTTCTGGAAAACCCTCTAAAAGTCTAAGACCAATAAGCACATATTTTGCTTTTGAAACATTTGTTTTTTTTCTACAGGAGGCTTCTTCAACACCATGTTCATTTGATGCCACTTTATTACTAGAGAGTTTATCGTCCTTTTGTTGCTGGAGGCATATTCTTTTTGAAGCCAGGTCAGAGCAAAGGGTCCAATAATAGTGAATTTTCAATCTTTACCAATTATTTCCTCTCTGTAATCCAGTGTTTCTCAACCTTGACAATTTTAAGGCATGTGGACTTCAACTCCCAGAATTCCACAGCCAGCATTGCTGGCTGTGGAATTCTGGGAGTTGAAGTCCACATGCCTTAAAATTGTCAAGGTTGAGAAACACTGCTGTAATCTAAAACTGCTATTGTCTTTGGGAATTTAATGTTTGCTTTAGCAATGGCAGAGCAAGATTTATGAGTGAATGTAGCCATCTTAAAGTTCTGATGTGGCATAAATTATAAATATGTTTTTCCTCATGAATTTATCCTCATACGTTATAGCATAATGATCAAAAGAGAGGAATGGAGGTGAAGGAATAATCGTCTTTTTTCAGAAACCATTGCCAGTGAAGTCAGTACTTCTGATTTTGCTTGGTGTTTTTTTAGTACTGTTGAACTTTTTACCTGGCACTAAGTCTCACTAATGATCCACAGC
The DNA here is from genome assembly GCF_001527695.2 of Protobothrops mucrosquamatus. Classification (NCBI taxonomy): domain Eukaryota; kingdom Metazoa; phylum Chordata; class Lepidosauria; order Squamata; family Viperidae; genus Protobothrops; species Protobothrops mucrosquamatus. The sequence continues at coordinate 182,038 of NW_015387186.1, read as the reverse complement.
TCATTAGTTCATCATTTGAGATATATACTTACCTCAACAAAGAAACAGAATGACCATAGGTAACAAAAAAGCAATGGAAGTGGGAGTGACTTCCTACTTCCTGTTGGTTTCCCCATTGGCAGTGAGTGCTGGAAATCACAACCACATGGCTATGGCTGACCGTGGTGGCACTGCAGAGGCCACAAGTTTGTGAATACAACTGGTCCAAAGTTACTTGGAATTTCAGTTCTGTGAAACTAATGAGTCCTGGTCTTTGTATGCATTTTTTAAGTTAGAGCATTAGAGGTACCTTGATTCAAAAAATCCTGTCCTATGATACACCATTTTGGCTAACTGAAGGTTACAAACATGAGAGTTTTAGTAGCGTATTGTATAGATAGATTGAATGTAGCTGAACTGACATCTGAATATACATACATACAATTGAGCAAAGAATGAATTATCAGATTATTCTATAGAGGAACAAGTGCTCCAGAGATGGTTCCATATTAGTCAGGAAAAAAGGGACAGAGCTGTTGTGTTATTTCTGTGGCATGTTTTTTGTGTAATTCCCTTTAAGAAGTTACAGTATTGTAAATACAAACATGAGAATGCATTCCCTGAATCTAGGCAAAATCATTTCCTAATAGGTGTATAGAGAACCATGTTTTCTCAGCAAATGCTCTTGCAACTGAATAGGCATTCAAGGAGAACTGATGTCCTTAATTATTTTTGGACTGTTTCTTTGGTTTTCTCATTGAAATTGAAATTTGCCCCCCAAAACCTTTCCCATAAGTCAGCTGTAGCAAGTTCAACCTTGTTTTTAATGTGTTTAGTTTTATAGTTTTAATGTGGCTTTGTATGTTGTTTTAACTTGTGATTGGGAGCTGTCTAGAGCTGATTATAAGATGGGTGGCTATATAAATGTTTTTTTCACCAAACAAACAATCCTGAATATAAATATAATAAAATACACACACACACACACAATTTGGATTTCTTGTATGATTGGAATTGTATGAAAACTATTCCTTTTAAGCTTGAGAGACAGAACATATGGAGAGGGGAGGGGAATATGAAGAGCAAAGTTTTATATATTGTGGTTTGTAAGTTACTGAAGCAATCACGTCCCTGTTTCTGTTTTTCTATATTACTGTTTCTGATTCTGAACTATTGGTAGGTATGTCCAGATATGGAGGAACATTCCAGTCCAGGAAGGAAACATATAAAACAGCCTGTCCTAACATGGTATTGGCCCACATTCAGGATTGTCTAAGACAGTTCAAAAAAGTCAAGATGGTGGTCATCACCCTGTGTTTGAAGCTCTACCCCTTTTTATGCAGAACTTCATATACATAACTGAGATTGCCATTTTGATTTTTTTGACCATCCCTTCAGTGACCCTCACTACATTCCCTCCAAACTCCCAACAAGCATGGCGTGTAGCTGGAAATTCTTGGAGTTGTAGTCCTACATACCTGGAGGACATCTCTTTGGAGGTCAACCAATAGAAATGTCATAGAATTGACTCCAAAAGCTGGTTGTTTGAGGGCAGTATTTATTAGTATTGCTTGCTTTGTTACATTTTGAAGTGGTGGGATTCAAATAAGTGAACAACCGGTTCTGTGTGTGGATGCTGCTTCCAGAAGTCCATTCTGGGCCTGGGCAATAAAAAATTAGCTACTGGTGAGAACTAGCTGAATCCCACCACTGACATTTTGGAGTGCTATTTGTTCTTCTATAGTGCAGATGTTTAAACACCCTGCTGTGGCCCAATGCTGTTAGTTTGAATTTTGCCTAACTTCATATGTGACCCTAGCCACAGTCACAAATCAGGGGTTTCACAAATGTGGGTAAATTAATTTTTTGTTGAATAAGGTGTGTGTTCTTTTCCTTCTCCTTTCTTCTCCTCCTCCTCCTCCTCCCTCTTTCCTTGTTTCCTCCTCTTCCTCCTCTTTTACCACTTTAGGTGTCGAGGGAGATACAGAGTTTTGGTTCTAGAACATCTCATAGCCTCAACTATTGTTATTTGCTGCTACTATTGCATGTCTTTGATGTTGTCTTTCCATCTTCTTCTGGGTCTGCCTTATGCTCTTTGACCTTCTCCTCTTTTAATATATGCTTTATATGTGTGATGTTAATGCCTGTATGATAATGAGAATAGTACTTACTAAATAGCATATTCACAGTGAGATTGCTGAGATCAAAATTCAAGTGTCTATTCACTTGGAAGGTCATAGAGCAACTAAGTCCATCTCATTCTAAATAAATTTAAGAATTTTGATTAAATGGTATATTATTTAAAATTATTGGAATAAAAGCAAAATGTTAATGTAATTTTAATTTTAGTAAGAATAGTAACATCACGGTATCATTATCTGTTATTCAGATATGTCTCCACTAAGTAACCAATTCAAACTTTACATCATCAACATGGTTGTTCTCTGATTTATTCTTTGAATTATGGAAGATGTTGTCATAATAAAACTATTGTTTGATTTCCTGATGAGAGAGTCTGCAATTTTCAATACATGTTTTCCAATTCCTGACATCATTCATTCAGAAGCATTGAGGCTGCTTCAGCTAACATTAATACCTTAATTTAAATTGTGTTTTGGCTTTAATCACGGTATTTGTGCCAGTCCTACAGAGAGATAGAGCCAGACAGTAGCCACTCTTGAGTGCAGCCTGGTGATTTCACCCAGATAACATAGAGGTAGTCCTTGACTTACAACTATTCATTTAGTGACCGTTCAAAGTTACAATCACACTGAAAAAGGTGAATTATCACCATTTTTCATACTTACAATCACTGCAGCACCTCTGTGGTCACATGATCAAAATTTAGACGCTTGGCAACTGGCATATATTTAGGAAGGTTGCAGTGTCCTGGGGCCATGTGATCACCTTTTCCGATCATCTGACAAGCAAAGTCAGTGGGGAAATCAGATTCACTTAACAACCATGTTACTAATTCAACAACTGGTGTGATTCACTTAACACTGTAGCAAGCAAGATTGTAAAATTCACCTAACAAGTGCCTTGCTTAGCAACAGACATTTTCGGCTCACTTGTGGTCGTATGTCAAGGACTACCTGAAGTTCAGGTTGAGCTACTGCATCTACCGAGTATCAGCAGAGAGTAAAAAGACATATACGGTACTCACATACTTTGCTCATAGCTGAGCAAAGAAATGATCAGACTATATTGTGTTTCCACATTAATTTTCTCTGACTTGTTATGAAAGGATTGCGAAGAGAGAGAGAAGGCATCTATTATAGGTTTTTTAATATATCCACTCTGAGGGAGGAGACTTGGGTACCTTTCAAAACAGGAAATCAGGCCAAATGGGTGTGGAGCTTCCATGGCTGTTGCCCTATTTTCCAGAGTGGAAACTATATAGCTGGAGTGATCCTGCTGACAAGCACCTCCTTTGTTTTTCTTTGTTTAACTCTGTGCTCTAGAATGTTGTCCCTATGTATATTTTGTAGCTATTACTGATGTTGACAGTGACCTGTTTACAGGACACTCTTAAGTGGAGCAGGGCATTAGCGCATAAGCACCATAAAACCAACCAGTTAATGCCAGTAATTTGACATAGAACAGCTCAGTTTTAGTCACCAACAGCTAAAGAACCAGAAAGTGAGATTTCAGCATGCCTTATCTGCATTTTCCCACAATACTAATTCGGTATATCAGGGCCTAAATAATCCAGACCTGAAATTCTTTCCTAATTTGTTGATCAACTGTGTTGTCTGAACAGGATTGGATGGGTTATTAGCTCTCTCCTCTTAATCCCAAAAGAGAAACACCATGCTGGAAAAGCTATGCAAAATTGTTTGCTTTTGAAGGCATTCCATCTTTATTTATATATATATTTTAAAAAGCTTTCTGTTTGAATTATGGGAAATGGGCAAAAAGGAAATAGAAGTTGGGTTTCTGACTCCAACTGCAATAATGAGCACATTGATCAACTTCCCGGTGTCCTTTAAAGCCAGACTAAGAAATCAGCTAATCCTTGTTATCTGCCTCATCACCCATTATCCTTTGCAAGGGATGAATTAGTTAATTGAGGGAGCAGCTGACACAGTGAACTGCTGGTGAACATTGCCAAGCAATGTTCAAAATTACCTCAAATATTTGATTCACTAGTAACTAGTTGGTGTGATAAATTATACAGGTGTCAAAAGGAAGTTTTGAGATAGTTTTCATAATAGTTTACTGAATTTTTAATATTCAGTAAAATGATTGGGAAATGGCCCACAATTATTCCATCCCCCCCAAATGAAGACTATTTTTACTATATACATTAGAATTGTATCAAACCTTTCTAACTGGGACAATTAATTACAGTAACATCTGTTAGATAATTGAAAAGCTCCATCAGACAAACATTCAAATTGTACAAATAAAATAATAAGATCTTCATAAAAATGTTGGTCCAATGTGTTAATTTTTTAACAACTTTTAAAATTGTTCACTGAATCTTTAAGACAAAATCTAAACACTAAAATTCAAAACATCTTGAAATGTTGTAGGGTGCATGATACACTTTGGCCCTATTTTTATCTTTTATAGCAAGTTTTAAGCTACAATTCTCCTTCAAAAAATTAAGTTTTGTGTGAATATTTTAAAAGACATTCAAATGTGTCCCCCCCCCCCGCCAAACTCTTAGTCAATTTGGGGAGAAACCATCATCCAAACAGGAACCACAGAATTATTTTATCTTTAATGTGGACATCCCATGTTAATAGTATAAATACAAGCAGTTTCCAAAAGCGAACTGCTAAAGAGAAAGCTTTTCTCATATTTATTTGGGGTATTAAAAAGAGGAAGAAAATAAGGCACCAAAATAGCAAAACTCCTGTGAGAAGGAAAAGTGTGGTAAACTCAGTTTCCCACAAAAAGAGGTTGAACTCGTCATGAGGTTCGCGCTGCGACATAATTTCATCCTTCAGATTCAAATTATAGCAGCTACACTGAGATGCCAGAAATTGTGAGGCTGTATATTGAAGCTGAAGGACAATTTAGCTAGGGATTGTGCAGATAAAAATTTATAATCTTGAAAGAAAAAATAATTTTGACACTACTTGAAAAGAATATTGTGGACAAATAAGGTTTCTAAGTGCAGCACATGGTACACCATCAGTGAATCCAGAAATACCTGACAGCATTTATTCCCTAAATTCCAAAGGTGTATACATTGCATATGCTTTCTAGTTGATATATATAAGCAATAAAGTGTTGTCTTGCAAAGTAATCTCTAGATTAGAAATCCTAGTTTGCCTAGAAATGGATATATTCAGGGTTGCCATTTGTGACACACAAGCCAAGTGCCCACATCTAACCAATACATCCTGTTAACAGAGAATGTTGCATTTGGCAAGGGATGTATGACTACGTTTGGTGATTTCTTTCACTGTATTAAAATCACTGTGTTTTTTTTAAAAAAAAGAGCAGGTAAAATATGTTGCACCTCTTGCTGCCAGACAATATTAAATAAATAGCTTGCTTGGTTCGGTATCAAGCAATCTGCTAAGTATATGGAAAGTTTTTTTTCCAGTATTACCAAAATGGTCAAAAACAACTGGACTAGAAATGGCATCAATTTCTGCTTCATCTGGAATGAGGCCATACAGCATGTACAAGGCACCCGGACATCCTCTGAGAGTTTTGAGAAGCATTTTTAATAGGGGCTAAAATGCTTATTGCATTTAAAAAATTTAGTAGCAACACTATGTTCTGTGGCCAGCTGCTCCTGTTCTAATGTCATTTGCCAGGCACAGGAGCAGCACTTGTATCAAAAATGAGTTTCCTGAGAGTCATTACCAGGGCCAAGCCATTGTCCACACAGGCTCCAAGCTTTCCTTTGATAAACATGGTAATGCTGACAGGCTTTCCAATCATCTGCTGGTACCCACTATCACCAACATATCAATTCAGGTCCAGTAGAAGCCATAGGGGAGCCAACAAAATTAAGTTAAAATGAGTTAGTTAGCTGCTCTATTCCTTCACAGTCGTCGGGAAGAAAAGCAGGGAAAGGGCCATAGCATCTAAACACTTTCTTAAAGCCACAAAGGAAATTGGGTTGGGTACCTGGCTATGTTACTTGCTTTGCTTAATTGTCATGAAGAATTCTAATGGACGGAAATAATTACTGCAATGCTGCTCATTGGGCTATGGCTAGCCTTCATTTTCCCTCCCCAAATGACAATCAGATCACTGTAGGGGAGGGCGGGAGGGAATGAAAGGGAAAGATAAAAAGAACTTTTCAGAGTAAGAAATGTTATTGCCGTATTATTACTGATTTTCCACATACAGTACTGTTTACCGACAATCTTTCAGCTTCCAACGATTGGGCACAGCAGTTAACCTCTGAAGGAATGTTGTACAAATGTACATACCGGATGCTACAAGTCATCCACTGACTTTTCTTTGAGTCTCATATGGCATCCATCCATTCAATCTTTAAAAACTGCAGAGAAAGAATTTCAGCGAAATGTGCTTCATCTAGAACAGGGGTCCTCAACCTTGGCAACTTTAAGACTTGTGGACTTCAATTCCAGAATTCCTCAGCCAGCTTTGCTGGCTGAGGAATTCTGGGAGTTGAAGTCCACAAGTCTTAAAAGTTGCCAAGGTTGAGGACCCCTGATCTAGAATGATGAGCACTTTGTCTCTACACTCTAGAAATAAACCATATTTCTGCAAAACAATTCTGCAGATATCAAGGAGTCACAGAAATGATTTGTGTAAGATGGCAACTTTATTCCCAGCTGTCCAAGCTTTTTTATTCCCCAAGAAAAAATAATCCTGCATCCTTCCAATTGTCATGGATGTGTGTGTGTATGAGTGCACATGAACATAAGTGTTCAATCCTGGAATTGAGAGGAACTATTCTAGATTCTAGTGCCTTTAAAATCTGTGCAGCAGAAAAAAGTCCAAGTGGCAAGAAAATGGACACTTGTTTATTGTCTCATTCCTGTGCAGCCATTCAAAATGCAAGGTTGTCTATTTAGGAGAGAATGTTGGATATGCAAACAGACCTGTAAAGAGCACTCAATTCTTTCACCATGCATCACATTTTTAAAACTTTTATGATTGCAAGGATGCCTTCTTTGTGCATATAACCATTATGAGGCCAACACTTTTTTATACTCTGTCTGTTCTGTACAGAAAGGCAGAAATATGGGTGAGGTGTTGTCATACATAAGAGTGTGGGCACCTAGCATCTCCCAAATCATCCCAGGTTCTGAATTTCAGGGACTCCTCCTTCATTTGACGAAAACTGCCCTCTGAATCGCCACACCAAGAAGCAACTGGGAACCTTAGCCATTCTTGAGAGAAGGAAAATGTAAACATTCAGTTGGTCATAACAAAGAATTTTTTTTAATGAATTCAACTGAAGAGAGAGAAGAACTCCAGTTAGATCTCACTATACAAACAAAAAAAGGTGTCCGCAGTGCCATGAAAGCATCATTTACATGTGTTTAAACTTGGGGATGGGGTTAATGAACACAATCACAAAAGTAGCAATGAAAGAACACAGAATAGAATCAAATGGGGTGTGGAAATGAACAGCAAGAGAAAGTAGAAAATAATAATTATAATTTTATACACACACATACATATAAAACCTTCATTCTTTTCCATCTATAGTTTGATTTCATTTTACGAAATGGTACTACATTAAATCTGTAAAAGCATGGCCATTATTTTAAGTTTTTTTCTTTCATAGCAGCAACCTTTCTTTAAACCACCTCCATACCATTATTTTTGTAATTTTAGTGCAAATATTGTAGGCCTGCATTACAAGAAAAAGAATAAGATGACCTCCCCGGCAAGCATCTCTGCCAATGAGAGATCTTACACAGACATTCAGAAAAGGGCTCCCAATTTAAATCACACTCCTATCCAAACCTATTTCACCCCATGTTGGGGGAAAGGAAAAGCAAAATTTTGGATGCGTGGAAAAAAAAATAAAGATCTCTATGGATTTGTATATATGATGGGAAAAATCAAATCACTGAAACAATTTTCTCTACTGATTTTAACACTGGTGTACATACATCTAAGGTAAATGCATTTAAGATCACAGTCATATAAACGAAGAGAGAATCGGGCCCTTTGATCCTAAAGCATTCTTTCATTTTATATCATCAATTTACTGTGCTAATGAAAATGCACTTTTTCTTACCAATATTTATTGGGACTACACAGTAGAATCTATACACATGCACAACATTTATCTGCTCACTGAGACAGACCAAATGTCTATTTTCAACACATAATTCTGGTTTTTGTACATCAAAACAGTCACAAAATGATCAGAACAGTATTAAAATTCAGGAGTGGGAAGGAAGCAGAACCATTTTTAGGACAGAAAAATAGTCTTTTACTGAGAGAGAATTTTCTTGTTCTATCTTATAATTTGAAGATTGAAAATTCATCTTTAGAAACCATTTCTTTGTACATTTTATATAAGAGAATCCCCTCCCTCTTAGATAAGTTTTGGAGCTTCTCGCCCCCCCCCCATTTCTCCTAATCCTTATGATTCTTATTAATCTCATGAGATTTGCACAGAAAGACATAAAAACACTTCCTTCCTTCAGTTTGTTTTCTATAATTAGAAAATAGGTAAATACATGTACAATTTGGTGTTCTTGCAGATTTCCCATTTTTTTGCCATGATATTCTTTCCATTTGTATACGCCAAGAGCAGCGTTAGACAATCTATTCCATCAGCCTGAATATGGAATCACGTCAACATTCTTTGCTATTAATTTAAAAAAAAAAACCAATTCACACAAACCAATGGATGTAATGGAAGGGCATAATTTTTACTCTTGCTGTGGGAATTAAATCATATTCTGCTTGCCCATTTTAGATCTTTCTGCCTGCAGAATGGATTTTTAATGAATTGGAGTAAAACACGCACTAGGATTATACTGATATGCAAAAATGTGACCTAAATGGAATGTTGAACATGATCATAGGAACCACTGATTTTTGAAAGAAACAGAAAGTGAGTTATAAGTCTGATTCATTCAGCAATTGAGGCAGCCCTACTTAGAAAAGCCCTGGAAACTTTTGCCTACAAAGCGCATTATGACTGAAATACCAATCTTTTTTGAAAGCACTTGCCTAGTGTTTATTGCACAGATAGATACTTATGGCTTAATGACCCCATCACCCAAGAAAACAACAATTCTCATGAATGAAAAGATCATGAAACTGAGATTAGTAAACCATTTCTAAACAGAATAGATATTCATGCAGATTTGAACAAAACAACGAGAACCAAAGTGAAGCACCAAAGGAATTCATGGAAAAATTATACAAAGGGAAGAGGAGAAATTATTAACCCTTACCATTACCACGTGTAATTATTTTTATTTAAAAAAGAAAAATCAGGATTTAAAAAATCTGTAGGAAAAGTTCTTTTTCAAATCCAGATCTGTGGCAAAGAAAACGATGTAAACATTATATATCTGTATAAAAAAGACAAAGACATGCTATCACTTTCATCCTCTTTTACAATATTTGACCCTCTCTAATTAATTTCATTTTGGCATAAAAAAATAGGAACTTGTTTAATTAATGGTGGGCAGATTCATTGTAGCCGACACAAAAAATGTTTGCTTGCCAATAAATAAGAAATAATGAGTGTTTTTGATTGGGTGGAGCAGCATACTGCTAAGTTCAAATGAACTTAGTGAATCAATTAAATAAAACAATTAAGGATAAGGGTTTTTTTTAAAAAAATCCATTGATACTGATATGATGACCTCAGGTCCTGTTATATCATACGTATTCTGCTGGTTTAATAAGCAAAATTCATCAAACCCAGTGACTACACCACCCCTATCTGTATCATCAGGTCAAAACAGGTTGAAATTAAAAGAAGCTGCAAAGCAAAGAGTTTGCTGGATTGTGTTCTAATGGAAAGAAAAAGTCAAGTATAAACATTAGAACTGGAATGGGTAAGAAGCAAGAATTTAAAGAGAAAAAAAATGCATTAGTGTTCGGAGACAAATAGACTTTTTCTCTGGAAAAAATTCAATTTTCTCCAAAATACTGCAAGAATAGGAATTGCTTTCTATCAAGGCATGCATATAAGTCTTAATGTAGTTGGGCAAAACATTGCCAGATCAGAGACTTAAATATTGCAAATTTTGTATAAATCCTGTAGATTGTAAAAGATTTAGATGCAATGTATTCTACAAAACTTCTCAGGTTTGCTTTATTGCACAAAAGCCGTTATTAGGACTTCACGCACAAGCGTGTTACTCATAGAATTTTATACCACAGAAAACTACAACTGAGATGTTACTTATCACCACCAGCCATGTGCAAGATGCCATCCTATATATATTGCTCTCAAGAGGCTAAATAATTTCCACTACTGCGTCACCTCCAGGGGGTTGGGACAATTATAAAACATGGGCCTCTGTCAATTGGTCCATAGACCACAAGCTTGTGGAAGAAAAAGCCAAAACACAAAAGAGTTTGTGCCATGCAAACACTGTACAGCATTTACACCTGTGAGGCAGAAGGAAAGATGCAAATATGCCATTTCAAATGTATAAATGTGCATATTTAAAAAGATGCCAAAGAAAAGCCAAAACTGGAATGGAAGCTGGATTCAACTACCCAAAATACGACAATGCTCAATCTGAACACAATAATGAAGCAATTGTACAAGGTTGACCAAAAGTACTAGCCACAAAGACACTACTTACTGGAAGGGCATAACGGCCTCATTTACTTCAACCTGCTTGAAGTAACAAGATTGGATGGACCAAATATAAAGCTACTTTTGCGAGGTTCCAGGAACCATCATCCAACTGGAACACACAAAAATGAAACAAGAAGCAACCTATCTGGAGAGATCTGAGATCACAATAACAATCAGAACCAATTGTAGAAGTCTAGATATCTAGAAGCATCCCGTAAGATTGCTGTTTCCTTCAGCCAAGCTTGAAATATTTTTAAGGGAACTCTTCCCTAAACTCCACCTACTTTCTATCTGACTGATCTCAGCACCATCATCTCCTGCTTCATGGAATTAGCAGAAAAGGATCACTATTCAGGTATTTTCTTCAATTCTCCAGGTTTTCTGCAGCAACATTTCTTGAAAAGCACATATTAGCTGCAGTTTTATCTGTGGAATGATGGCAAGGTCATAGATTCAACATGCAACTGAATGGCTAACTTTGCTATTGGCACGTTAATAGAATGAGAATTTTCACAGAATATTGTCCTCTTCTGCCAATAATCATTTAACTTCTGAGATTGCAGGTCAAATTATTTAATTTTATTTATCTTTTAGTTTTCCATTAATTTCTAAGATGGAATTTGTGCTAAATGAACTATGACAATTTTATTTCTGAAACACTAAGGCAGAGAAGCACTGGCCCTTTACTTCTCACATAAATATATTGAGCAGTTCCTTTTGACACTAGTGACAAGATGCTGGTTTTCCCATCCCATTATGATCAGAATCCTCCTTAAAATACCAAACAAGAGAGGCTCTGAATCTGAATCTTGAGCAATACAACATTCTTATCATATGCATATAAAAGCAGTTCCAGACAACTTTTTATTCTGGCTTTAAAGCAGCCTTCCTCAACATGATACAGCTCAATGTGTTTACAGAAAAACTCTTGTTCACCAATCATGACTTTTGGCTCAGACTGTGGTGTTGCACATAGAGCATAAATTGGGAAGGCTGGTTTAAATTATTTCAATAAACACAGAATCTGCCATAGGAGATAACAGCTAGAAAAATCAGTTTGCACACCCTTTTTCCCTATAAAGCAAATGTTTGGCTTTTATTGCTGTAAATAGAAACTTGATAGTGTTAAGTAATATCTAGGGTACGTTTAGCGGTTAGATGTACTACCAATAGCCATAAATAATCTAGATTTTTTTCCCCTATGATCAGCATAGGCAAAAAAAGATAATGGAACTTCATCAGTTATTTCTGAGCTTAGAAGCTAAGCAGAGTTTGTTTTGGATCTAGTTCAGTGGTGGCGAACCTATGGCACGGGTGCCAGAGGCGGCACTCGGAGCCCTCTCTGCGGGCACACGTGCCATTGCCCCAGCCTTGCCTCCTCCCGCAACCCACCAGTAGCCCCCCTGGAGGAGAGTCACCCCCGAGCGTGGCCCACGCAGAGCAGTGCAGCTAAGGACATGGCAGCCAGACAGCGTAGACAAGACTCTGCCCTCATGCCCCATCACGCACAGTTGATGCTGCGGGGCGCAGGCAGAGGGCGTGGCCGCCATGGCGCTGCTGGGCAATCTGCAGCGGGCCCTGGAGGCGGTGAGTGGCCCTGCGGGCAGGCGGAGTGGGGGCGGAGCGGGGGTGGGGCAGGGAGTGGAGCGGGGGTGGGGCCAGTTTTTGGGCACTCGGTCTCTAAAAGGTTCGCCATCACTGATCTAGTTAGTACTTCAGAGACCTTTAGGGAATCCCAGCTTGTGGGATTAGAGCGGAGTCCAAAAATATCCTTGAAGAAGGCAAGCCACCATCGTTGTCCCCCCCAAAAATGACATAAGCATGTCCACAAAATCACCAAGAACTGAGCTCCACTTGAATCAAACACTACCTTTACAGTACTCAAATTCCCTGGAATTCATTCAGGTCACTGAATCTGACTTCTCTTATTAGGGGAAAAAAACATAATCTAGATCATTCTAAAAACTTCATTGGCTAGAAACTCTGATCAAATAGCCTAGCATTACATTCTTAACTATGGCTGTGATCCAGATGCATTAAAAATAAACAGGAAAGTGATCATTGATGTCAACGGAAACACTTTGAATCCAGACTACAGTTTCCCAGCTGTTAAGGCAAAGCTTGAAGAGAGGCGAAAATGCTTGCCGCAGGAGTTAACGTGGCTTGAAGAAGATCCTGCCCAAAGTCAAGAAGCTGATCTCTGAAGAGCACAATGGGGTAAAAAAATCCATCAGCTTCCTTGCCTAGCGCACCCACAGATCACATAAAAGAAAATCAAAGTAGAACCAGTCATGAATATGCTTGTCATTAACTTGAGCTATATCGGGTGTTTTGTAAAGAATAAGTTGTAGAGTAAAACTGTCTTCTTCCGGATGACGATCTAACAAACCTCTCTCCAATTTATCTGTGATATCCCTACTAAAATCTGCATATTCTTTGAGTACAGTTGCATTAATGCTTGGCACTACAGGGGATGTACATAAGTGAAACATGCTGCCTTTTTTCAGTAGTGAGCACAGGGTGTTTTTTTTTATTAGCCATATTTAGTTAAGAATTGGAAACCAAGTGCAGCAGGAGGCAAAGTGCAGAATCCATTTTTCTTCAATTGTCTCCAGGACCAGAAAAAGGACTAATTTGGCTTGAGACCATCAGAAAGCAATACACATAACCCTGGCCAGGTCCTGATGAGCGAAATTTAACCAAAGGGGAAAATTTCTCCAAGGGAGCATCTTGCACATTCTTCCTCAAATTAATCCCCTTTCCTGATCAGCCAGAAGAAGAATGGCAGCACTGGGCAAAGGCAACAGTCCACAACCTGGAAGCTGGTATCTTTGTTTGAGAAACAGCACCAGCATGTGATTCAGGCATACTTCAGAGGAAGCTGCATCACACCCAAAGTGGCTGGCAGCCAAAAGGAAAGAAAACATAGGGTCCTGCAACAAATTTGACAAACACTAATTACAGAAGACATCATGCCAGAGACAAAGGCTTAGTGGAAACCCACTCTGGCATTTCCCCAGCCCTCTTGGCACCACTCCTGGCCCACTGACGAAGGTCTGTTGCAAATACAGCCTTTGTAGACACAAACAGTGCACGGTTCTCTATCGTCTTCAAGGAGACTCTTCTCTTTTTGTTAACCAGTTTCCCATCACTTTCCCCATTCCCTAATGAAGACACTGGATGTGTAACTTTTGAAGAACCATTTGGACCTGTAATAAATTTCCCTATTCCCCCCCAAACTTCCACCATGTACCAAAAGCCACCCAATATGGCAAAAATTCTTAGGAGGCAGCTCTCAGTATCAGCAGTGGTTCAGTAAGCCTTTAGAGTTTTCGAAATGTCATGGTATCCAACAAAAATCAAGAAAATGTTAAGGCCCAAATGAGATCAACTAACTGGAATGTACTACTTAGCGCAGGAGAAGGAGCCAGGTCAGACAGTCCATTCATCAGCCTAACAGGAAAAACGTCTAGCAATTTTATGGATGGTTACATCCACTGCAGTAATTGGTGAATGAGGGAAAACCCCTCACCATTGGGTCCTGGGATTGTGACTGCCGCTTACCAACTCCAGACTGATATAGCTTTCATTTGTTCTAGTCTTCCTGTCTAAGGAAATATCTGGAGCAACATCATTTCCTTTCCTGGCTCTTGTTGGCCTTGTGCTTGAATGCCATTGTGCTGTCTCTGATCTTGAGGTGGGGCTTTCCCCCCCAAGAGTAACTGGGTGGAGTGGTGGCTAAAGGGTTACAGCGCCAGCAGAGTTGGAGAGTTCAAGGAATCAGATGACTGATCCCCACTGCTGCTGCTCCTCCGGTGAGCTTTGGAACAGGATTCTGATGGGGAGAGGGGTGACTCCTGGTCCAGCACGCTGGGATAGGTGAAGACCAAGTTGGATGTTCCAGGGGTGACAGCAGGAGTTGAAGTCACCACAATGGGTGTGTTGAGTGGTTCTTCTCCATAAAACCCCCCAACAATGCTGATGGGCTTAATGACAGATCTCTGCCCTTTTTCAGGATCTGAAGAGGAAGAAGGGATCTCTTCCTCCACAGGCTCTTGCTTCACCACCACAGGACCACTCATTCCAGTCCGCAGGGCCTGGAGGTTATGAGGCGGAGGGGTTCGATGGCCCTCAGGGCTGATCTTGCACATGGGGCTGTGAGCCATTAACATGAATTTCAGCTTCTCCTTCTCTTTCTCTAGTTCAGCAATCTCCTTTTGCAGCACTGATTTCTCCTCCTCCAGCTCCTCGGTTTCCTGTAGATCCAAGATAAAGAGGTGGTCAGCAAGAATAGGAGCAACAGCAACTAGCATTCCAAGAAGGGGTTTCAAGATAAATAGGCTTCACTTCACTTTTAGCAACTGTCACAGAATACATACTGGCAACAGTTAAGGGGGATAGACTAGGTCAGGAGTAGGCAACCTTGGCTCTTTTATGACTCGTGGACTTCAACTCCCAGAATTCCTGAGCCAGCATGGCTCAGCATGGAAACCTCTACCTTTCTCCTCAGCATGGCTGGCTCAGGAATTCTGGGAGTTGAAGTCCACGAGTCACAAAAGAGCCAAGGTTGCCTACCCCTGGACTAGGTCCTCTGAGTGATTTTGTTAACTGCCTAAGGACTGATGGCTGGCCATTTAAAGGATAAATAGAGATCTGAAAGCAGGTTTGAAACACAAAATCTTTTCTGACAAAAATTCACTAAATTGATATTCATATTCAAAATTTAAATTCCTTCTCCAAATGTGCTTTATTTACGATAAAGTACTTGTCACCATAAGACTCTATCAAGGACTGGATGTTGTCCATGTACCCCTACTGACTGCTTTCATAAATTTTTATCAATTTAATAGGTAAACATTGGAATGATTGCAAGATTAATGCTCTCATTAACCTTACAAGTAAAGGTGCAACCACAATTTACCTGTAACTGAGCACAGATGCATTCTTTCAGCAAAATTATGATATCCAAAAAGATATGTATGCAAAACAGGTTTGAGATAATTGTAGTTCTTTTGCTGGTCATGAAGAAAAACAGAAGGAAATACTGTATAGGCATTTGCTTTTTTTTGTATCTTAGGTGATTTTTTAACACCTACAAGTGTTTACTCCACCATACTTGTATGATTATCTGGTATAAGCAAAATGAGGAAAAGTGGGTAGATCACTATTCATACAGCTATATTACTTTGCTATTCTCCTTTTGTTAACCAATTCCCAGCACTTTCCCTATTCCCTAATAAAGGCACTGGATATGTAACTTTTGAAGAACTGTTTAGGTCTAGAATAATTTTTTTATTTTCCCCAAAAATTTCCACCATGTACCAAAAATCAATCAACTATGGCAAGAATCTCAAGGAGCAGCTCTCAATATCAGCAGCAGTTCACAAGCCTTTAGAGTTTTAGAAATGTCATGATACCCAACAAAAATCAATAAAATGTTAGATCATGTTGTATCGTGTAGCCACAAAATCAGATTATATGCCCTATTTACAAAGTTATCTGGCTTCATGGGCAGAGGAAGGCCTAGTTTAGCACTTGGCCAGGAGGCTATTGGGAAATCCCAACACTATAGGGTAGAATGGAAACTCAAAAACAAAAGACATCAATGGGAAACTATATCAATATTGTTTTCAAGAAAGTGATTACATTTTGTCCATGAAGTCACCGTCTGTTGAGCTCAATTCAACAAGATTTCATTTTATCTTACAAAAAACAAAGGACATAACAAGAAAAGAGGAGATTTGTGCAAAATACATACTGCCTGGAGTTTCTCAGTCAGCTCTCGGCGCCTGTTACGGCATTTAGCTGCTGCTAGTTTGTTCCTTTCTCTTCTAATTCTTCGCTTCTCTTCTTCTTCAGGTGATAACTGTAGATAAGCAAATGAATAAAACATTAATTCAAGCTGGTAGTTTGAGGGATGAATCAATGAGAAATATGATTCAACTGATGAACCCATGGTTTATTCTTTACCTTTCATTTATTGTTCAATTGATTTATATCCTCCTTTCCCTTCAGGAACTCAAGGCAGTGTGTCCATAACCCTCCCTCCCTCCATTTTTCCCCACAACAACCACTTTGTAAAGTGAGTTAAGTTGAGTATGTGTGACTGGCCCAAGTTCACCCAGTGAACTTCCATGACTCAAGATGAACTTGAACCTGTGTCTCCCCAATTTTTGTCCAACCTCTTAACCTAAAACACTATACTAACCTGGAAAGTGGTAGCAATTAAGGCCTGAAGACTGGTGAAAATAAGACAGTTGCTTCAAAAGTGTATCATTTTACTAGCTGAATAATGCAATTTTGGGTGTCAGAGCTGAGGCTCCCTCATAGGGATCTAGGGGCTCTGAGAAAACATTCTTTCTCACATCAAGATACTCTCAGGGCTTTGCTATAATATAGCACTGGAGCCACTGAGGAGAAAGAAAAAGTGATAGCAAGGTGGGGGAGAGCACAAGAACTGAGAAACCACAGGAAGATTGGGCAAGAAAACAATGAATCTGCAATTAAGGCTGAATGCAAAGATAGAAGTCTCTCTGTGGTTTCGCAATGTGGGTGGTTTGTGAGGTAAGAGTATAGGAAGATGTTGCAAGTTTTTCTTCGGAAAAAATCTATGTGCTTCTTCTCCTAGGACAACAGTCATTAACTGGAAGGTCAGAAGCCAAGGTCCAGGGTGCTAGACAAACTGGAATGACCCTAATCAAATCAAATCAAAAGAGCTGCCATTCAGTCCTTTCCTACCTCTGACTTTTAAAGATAAGACCCTACATCATCAGGCAGCCCTTAAGCAACAGGAGATAAATGTCTTGGAGGGTATAGTGTGTTTCATTATGCCCACACACAGCCTAGAGAGGAGAATTAATGTTTTGGGGGGGACTGTAGATAAACTCAGATTTCTAGTAACTTCTCTACCCTCTCCTCCCACCTGCATATGTGGCAGAGATAACAGTTATCTCAAAACCACTTCAGTTTCCTAACTATAGTTAACTATCTGTTACAATGAAACAGGAATTAGCCACTCAAAAGTTTTCTTATTCTAGTCAAGCATTTAATTCTATAAACATCTTGGTTGAGTCTTAACAGCAAACTGGAAATAAGAAACATGACTCCAGTGCAAAATACTTGAATGGCACCCATGCCCAGGGACTGGGTTTTATCCTACTTTCAGCTACATTGTTAAGTCTCTGATCCTTCTCCTTATGCCTGAATAGCCACGGTCCAGCCAGATCCACTGCAGATGAGCAGGGGTGAGGGGGGGGGAATCAAAATGTGAAGGTGGATGCAGTGTTGCAATCAAAGAGGCAGAGCTTTGCGACACTGCACCCATCTACTCAGGTTCCAGATTCTTTGAATCATAGCATTCATAGTTGTCAACTATATTGAGAATTATGTAAATTGAAAAATCAAAATCACACAAATTCTGAGCCTTAATGGCTTTAAAATGGGACTAGATCAATAATGGAGAATGCCATTTTTATTTATTTGATGTCTATCTTACTTTTCATTCAAGAGCTGAAGGTGATACAGTGTTTTCTTCTATTTTCCCAACAACAGACTGTTTATGATATAGGATATAAGTTTCTGTGGCTAAGGGTTGACTATAACATGGATTGCCTTGCGTCTAGTTTCACCGCTGCACATTGTCTCTCGATAATGACTAGCTGTAACAGTTAGGACAGCAGTCAGCCATCATGCTAAGCCTGGCCTTATTTTAAACATTGTTTAAATTTGCCATTGTGGCCTGGTTTTTGTACATATCTTTATGCCATAATGGGTGGGTTTGCACAACACACTAAACCAGAGGCATAGAAACCACATTATGCCATAGTATAATGAGTAATGTGTTACCTTCAAGTTCACATATATATTTATCTCTAAATTAGCTGCTCAGGAAGAGCAGGAGATTGCTATTACCTCTTGCCTACTTACGGATTATCCAGAGGAATACAGTTGGCTACTGTGGGAAGGACTGCTTGGCATGCTTTGGGCATTTCCAGGGAAACAGTCCTTATGGTTCTTAGGATGGAACTACCCATTAGAGAGAAATACGGGGCTACTGCCTTAACTAGCAGCCTCCTATTATATTTCCATCTCCCTAGATTTTTAGTTCTTAGTTATGCAAATCTACAAATGCAGAAAGTTTTTAAAAAGTTAAATATTAGTCCAATAACCTTTAACAATATTGGATGAATGTTGTCATGCACCAATAAGTCTCGTTTTAGTAATCCATTTAGTGATTTTCAAGCTTACATTTTGTTCAGAATTCCTGATAATTATTCAGCAATACGAGGTTCTTGGATTCCCTTTACTTGAGAAGCTACTGCATAGATGGTCCACCAGACAACAAAGAATGGCATTTTGTATTATCTTAAGCCTCTTACACGAGAGTTACAACCAATAATTTAGTTGCAATGAAAACGAGATAGTGAACCTTTCCAATGCTTTTGGAATCCATACATTCCAGTGAAACTATCACTGAAGGAGACACTATTAAAATATTAACGCAAATGAAAACTTAAGCAAGAGGTATCACATCAGATTGGGCTAATAATTTAGCTTGCTGAAAGCTGTCAGTCCTGATTGGTGTCAACTTTCTACCTTAACTCTATAAATCTTCCCAGCTTTGTTATTCAAGATTCCTTCACTGGAAAATCCTGGGACCAATTGAAGATCTTACACCAAAATGTAAGCTAGTAAGCTATGGTTTGCAGAGACTTTCTTATACTGAAGTTAGTATTCCTTCAAGCTAGATTCAGGTAATCCATAAATCTATTGTCAGTTGCCACAAACATTTGAAGCACAGACTTAGAAACGTTGCATTCAATATCAAGTCCATTCCGCTAGTTATTTTAAATAGTGGAGCTACCTGCTCATCTCTTCTCCTCCTGCCCACGGTGGTCCCAATGGTTTTAATAACACCAGGCCTTTGTAGGGCTGTGTGTCCAGTAATTGAAGACAGATTGGGCAATGCATGGCTGTAGGGATGCGAGCGAGAGTAGGCACTTGGCATGGAGGTTATCACAGTGGGCTGAACCATCCACTGTAGGTCTTGGCTGGTGGTTATCGCGTTGAGAGTAGGAATAAATGTGTTGCTCGATCCTGGCATATCGACCCGGAATTTCTAGAAGACACAGAGAGAAGTCAGCAATTTATTTAAATGAAAACACAGGATGTCAAAGAACTCCGGCACAATTACATGCACTGCTTTTCCACCAAATGAAAATGATGTGCATCTAATTCATCTGAGCATCCTTACTGAAAGCGGTTATACATGAACTGGAATAGAGGACTCTGAAAAGTACTTTTAACTGGAGATGCCAGGGATTAATTCAGGACCTTAGTATCCAAAGAAAATGCTTTGTACTACTAGAAGAATAAAGAATTAGCAAATACTTCATTCTTGAGGATCAACAATATTACAAGAAATCTTGTACGATTTCCATCAGACAACAGACACTTCTATATTGCTGCATGATTTCAGTATAATTGTGAGATTTTGTTTTATATTATTTTAATTGAAGTGATGACTGTATGCTTTCTTTTTCTGAGCTGTTTTCAACTTAGCACTTGCTAATTTAAGCAATACTTTTCCCATATAGGTAGATCTAAATTTTTTTCAGCACATTCTTATCCAGACCAACACCGTTTCTGGACTGTGACAATAAGAATATTATCTGGAAAAGACTAATGATATTTCATATAATGTTCGCTTAAAGTCACAGTGAACCTGGAAAAGTGATTTATGACCCATTCTCAAGCTTAGAACCGTTGGTCACGTGATTGCAATTTGGGCATTTGGCAGTTGGCTTGCATTTACAATGGGTGCAACCTCAAGCAATCACATGATTGCAATTTGCAATCTTCCCAGCCTCAGACAAGCAAAGTCAATTGTATTATCTTAAGCCTGGATTCACTTAACCAGGTCATTCACTTAATAACCATGGTAAAAATGATAATCAAATCAGGTCTGGTCTACATGTTGACCTGTTTAACAACTACATCACTTAATGACTAAAATACCCTTTTCAATTACGGTTGTAAGTTCAAGGACTACCTGTAAATGAATTTGCTTCCCATTTTTAAATACAGTACAATGTATCTTTCTCCATCTTCAACTCTAACTCTTATATGACATACTTCTGATGCTTCAACAGTTAAGCTAGAAGATGTTCAAAGGGAATTATTCTTTGAAAATTGATCTTGTAATGTTAATACACCTAATTTTATAGCTTCAGATGTGATCGAGATATATAATCGTATTACATATACAAATATGTAAATTATTTAAAATATTGAAAGAGACAGTATTTCCAATTCTCATATAGAAGTAATATTTTAATGATTTGGGAAGATGATATTCATCATTCTAAACATTGCTGTGATTCATTGTTTGAATTAATCTTAAAGTATTAGGAAGAACACCCATTATGTACCTATTCTACCATGTACTGGAGCAAGCTTTTTATGGTCCTAGCTGTTAGTATTGATTTAAATACTAGGTAGGATATGAATACATACAATTTGTTTTCCATTATTATATATCAGTAATTTGGGTAGATTTTTATTTTGTATGAATCTTTTTAAATATACAATCCTTAAATATTTGAAAGGGAAACAATATAGCATAAATCTCTAGAGTCTAGGCCCATTAAATACTACACACTTCTATTTTCCATTTTATATATTGGAGCAGCCAATGATTTGTTTAAAAGAATCCAGAAGTGAGAGCAGACAGTTAAACTGAAAAACACCTTTGTTTCCTCTTTAGCACTGGGCATAAATACATTTGCAGATAGCCAACAATTTATGTGAAATAAATGCACTAACTGATCTTCTTGGATTAGTACAGTACTATCGTAAAAACCAATTAAATAGATAAAAGTGCCTTATACACTTGAATTTTATTAAATCAATTCACTCAAAGCTGAAACCTACATATTAGGGATGCCTTGCCTTGACCAACCTCTTCAAAGTGCTTACATGAAGCAAACACTCCCCCCCCCAATAATGACTGGTTTACTTTTGAATATTAAGCATAATGTGTAAATTATTTTAGCAAATTGATGGCACGTGTCACTAACAGCAGAATTCTCATAGCGTGAATAAAGATGGCTATGTTATTAAATAAGTTGTTGCTGCCAGTTTAAAGAAATCTTTTCATATTACCCAGACCTGGCTTTTTAAATGCTTGTCTAAAGAACAAACATAATATGAAGACAGAAATGGTTGGGGTTGACTGCACTGGTTGGATTGGCTGAAGGCTCCAGGTAAGTTGGTGTTTGAAGATAATGTTGCAGAAAACTGGAAAACATGAAAGCAAAGATTTGTGTGGTGAAGTTAATAGAGATAAGAAGACTGAAAAGTTCAAACATTTCTATGTCTTGCTGGGGAAAAACCCACTGAGCGTTTCCAGTTTGACAAGGAATTGGGTAAACAAAGGTTGCAAATTTTGATTCTTATATTTGAAGCATGATGGACCAAAAAAAGGAGGTTATTTATGGAATGCATACATTTTTCATGTAGTTTCATCAGGAGGAAGAAAAAAAATCAATCCTGGAGTGTTTTTTTGAAAAGTTATTAATACAATTTTGTTTGTGGAAAAAGGATAGTAAAGTATAAGCAAATCAGTTTTTGAAGTTTATCAGAGAATAATACAGCAAAATTTAAAAAAAACTGAGATCATTATAGAGCATGATAAAAAAAAATGAAACCAGTTCTGAACAAATTTACAGAAATAAATCTGAAATTAAATGTAGCAAATTTAAAACAACAGAATAAATCTGGACTTTATTTTTACTGCCCATAATATAAAATTTGATAAAAGTAAAACTGAAGCTTTTGTTGGAATGCATCGTCCACAGAACAAGACATTTTTAGATGACTACACGTTTATTCAAATTCATAGCAAATATGACCAGTTTTATAACTGTTATTGCAAGAAGTGAAGTTTCAGTGGTTAGATATATAAGATAAGGCATTTGCAGAGCTTAAATATTTAACTAAATTGCTAATTCTGAGATATTATAATGTTGATAAAACAATTTCTATTTTGGCTGATGTTATTGCTGCTAGATTGGAAGTATACTTAAGTTTAGTAAAAAAAATAACTGTAGTAATATCCAAAAAAGGGGGTATTTTACTTACTACTTCAAATCTTATTATACCCAAGTGGCATATTAAAAAGGGTAATGTTGTTAAAAGGATGTTTAAAAAGTAAAAGTTAAATCAGATTAGTCTTTTGGCAAATCTTTCACAGCCCAACCTTTCACAGACATTTAAAGTCAAAACTACTTGAGATAGAGGTTTTGCTACATCCTCTAATAATTGAAAAAAATGTACCGAAAAATTGAGAACAAGAGACAAACCAAAAT
This sequence comes from Protobothrops mucrosquamatus, assembly GCF_001527695.2. NCBI lineage: Eukaryota > Metazoa > Chordata > Lepidosauria > Squamata > Viperidae > Protobothrops > Protobothrops mucrosquamatus. The sequence continues at coordinate 158,956 of NW_015387186.1, read as the reverse complement.
AATATTGTATGACGGCAAATACATTAACACATTTGGGAGTTAAAGAATATTATTTCTGAAAACTTGGTCAAGTAAGGGGAAAGTGCAAAAGTCCTCCAGTGGGCATATTAGTGACAATGTGTTTTACCACAGCAATAGGAAAGATCTACAACTAGTCAGAGAACTGTAGCTTTCTGAAAACAAGCAGCATCAGAAATATTGAAAATGCAATAAAATGTTGAACCAAACAAACAAATCAGAATTTTGTGAATCTACTGATAACATGTAGTAGAAGTTTGATTACACAAACAGGAACTATTAAGTTTTGGAGAAAACGAGTAAAATAAATCAGAGAGATGCTCTTTGTAGATTCAATTACTTCTGAATAGTGGATTAGGTACTCAAGTATATTTTGTATATTATTGTAGCAGTTTGACAACACCTGTGTTATTAGTAGCAGATACTTTAAATAAACAAACTGAGACAACTGTTATTATTAAAAGGCAAGATTTTGTTGTCATCCAAAGAATAATATCATCACATCAGTCTTTGGGTCTAACTTTTTAAATATTTAAAGAACAAAGATATTGCTTTCATATGCCAGGGCAGTTATACTGTATGATTTTGCTATGACCGACAAATGGGGCTTTTGCATGACAGATGAAAAAAGTAGGGCTATATGGAGTTGGCCTCCTGCCTTTTCAGAAGCTAATCTGAGGGGGGGGGAGGAATGGGCTTGTTCTTGGTTGATTGCTTAGAGTTTGGGTTTCCTGGGTTTTGATGGATTCTGACCACAGTCTAGGACAGGGGTAGTCAACCTTGGCTCTTTTATGACTCGTGGACTTCAACTCCCAGAATTCCTGAGCCTGGCTCAGGAATTCTGGGAGTTGAAGTCCACGAGTCATAAAAGAGCCAAGGTTGACTACCCCTGGTCTAGGAGGTCGATGTTTCTTGACCTTGGCAAGTTTAAGATGGAGAGACTTCAACTCTCAGAATTCTGAGATTGAAGTTCACCCATCCTAAACTTGCCAAGGGGTTAAGAAACACTATACTAGATTGGCTGCTTTATTAACTCTTCCTTATTTAAATCCCAGGGAGTGCTTTTCCCTTCTTCATTACAACTTTACTGTTGAAATGTACTGTTTCATGGCTGTTGATCAGCTATGAAATACGGAGGAGGAGATGAGGAAAAAGTTGTGTTTTCTAATCAATCATCCCAGAGAATTCCAACATGTAACTCATATTCTACTCAATTGTTTATGTTCCCAGAACACCAAACAGTAACTCAAAAGACAAGAATGACAAAGAATGACAAAGTTCTAGTAGTCTTTATGGAAACACCAGCATGAAGTAAGGAATATCCCTGACTTTCTAGAAGGCAAAAGTAGGCTGATCTTAAGCAAGCCATTTCATATTTAAAACTGAAAAGTTTATGTTGCTGGAAGAATCTGAGCTTGTAAATTAAGTAGGACTAAACCTGCTGAGGGAGGAAACTACTAGAGAATCACAGGTTTGTAGGCTGGACTGGGAAATCCAAAAACATCCTGAAAGAAAACTACAGCAAAAACTTCTATACTATTCCCAAGAAAGCTGAATGGCTGCATTTCATACAGTCACCAAGAATCCAGCTTAATTTCAGGCCATCTTTCTTGTCTTCTAAAAAAAAAAAAAAGGCTTAACAATACCAATAACAATATTTGTAGTATAGCACTTATTAGCATTTAAAAAAAGAGACCCTAAGAGAGTTTTAGATTATTCCAATATACCTAACTTTTCCTACTTATTGCTTTATCAGTTAATGATAAATAAGTATTTATCAGCCAATAAGTGATAAATATTTATTTTTCTGGTATGTTCCAAGCTGATGGAAAATGAAAAAAGAAGATATATGTGGAAATATGGCAAACAAATGTAAAAACAAAAAAGTTGTTTCACAGGAACAGGCGTTCCACCAATATGGCATGGAATTTTAAGCTCTGATACCAGTTAAAGTACTGCTGGTCTATAGGTCTGATCTGGAGTCTCAAATAGGACGGTTTTAAAAGCAGAATGTAAAGATGCCTCCAGCTGAAGCAGATTTATGTGCCTTATACTTTAATAATATCCCATAAAAAGTGTTTTGCGATTCAGATCAGAAAAAAATCCCTGAAGGTTTTTCACTGTCTAGACAAAACAAAGCAGGATCTTATAAAAAGACACTAGGTAATAATTTATTTCAAAAATGTGTATGCATTTGTGTGCATATATATAAAAAATTTAAAGGCATACTAGTCCACCTTGTTTTGTTTTCATAGTAAATCTGGAACTTTTGCTGGCACCAAAAGTTGAGGCAATGGAAGAAAAAGAAAACAACTGGCAGCTCCTGAAGAAGACAAAAAAAAGTAGAAGGAATACTTTTCTGCAACGAGGAGACAATTGTTGGATTAGGTTTACAGGCCCATCATGCCCCAGCATGGGGTTTTAAAACCCATTAACTAAAAGTATTTGCAGTATATGAGAATTATCCCCACTGTTTTGATTGATATAATGACATTAAAATAAACTAGCTAACTAAACAAAAACAGGAGATCTGTCCTGCAGAATCCAAACTAAGGTCTACTACTGATTCAGAAGTTGTGCCTTGAGGATAATCTGCGAAGATGGCAATTGTCTTTAAGAATGAAGGTATGTGATCAAAGGAGAAAAACAAACATTTATTTTCCAGAATGATGCAACATAAACAAGAGAGCAGGGGAAGAAGGAGAGAAGGCAGTGGCGATAGAAAACAGACAGCAATTGCATGTCCTCATCCTCACAACTTGCTTGGGAAGGTGAACATTTTAGAATAGTAGTTAAAAGCTGGACGGGGGGTAGGATTTACAAAGGAAGGAAAAAGCCCCACTGTAAAGCAGATGTCTGCATTAACAATGGATTTCAGCTTGAAATACTCAGTTTTGCTACCCTCTGAACCAACATCCCTCTGTAATCAAAAAGGAAGATACTCCTCAGAACCTCCTAATGAGCATATTTAGGAGTTAAATGCTGCTGTTCAATGTTATATTATAAAATCATGATGTCCATATATACCGAGACTCCAGTGGATTCGAGACTGATGAGACTCCAGTGGTACTCGAGACTGATGAGAATACCATGGACAGTCAAGAAAAACAACCAATCAAACAAATCAAGCCAAAATTTTCACTCAAGGCACAAATAACCAGGCTCAATCTACCCTATTATATGAGAATATGGCTCTCTACAGAAGGCTGTCAGGCTGGGAAAGGTAGAAGGAAAGATAAGAAGAGGACAATCAGTAACAAGGTGCATGGGCTCAGCTGCAATATTGATGGGTACACAATTTGAAGACCTAAAAGAACAAGTTAGGAAAGATTGTCACAGACAAAATAAGATTGTCACAGACAAAATAAGAGTTAACACCAACTTGCTGGTACATAATCAAATCCAGCAGATTGAGAATTTTAAGATTCTAGCAGACTTTGCCAAGACTTGGAGGTTAAATAAAGCCAAGGGTGTAGGCTCAATTGGTGAAATCAAAACAATTATTATAGAATAGAGCTGGAAGGGACCTTGGAGGTCTTCCAGTCCAGCCCCCCGCTTAAGCAGGAGAACGTATACCTTCTCAGACAAGTGAGTCTAACCTCTTGTTAAAAATCTCCAGTGATGGAGCGCCCACGATTTCTGGAGGCAAGCTGTTCCACTGGTTAATTGTCCTCACTGTCGGGAAGTTTCTCCTTAAGTCTAGGTTGCTTCTCTCTTTGGTCAGTTTCCAACCACTGTTTCTTGTCCTGCCCTCTGGTGCTTTGGTGAATAACGTGACCCCCTGTTCTTTGTGGCAGCCCCTCAAGTACTATCATGTCTCCCTTATTTCTTCTTTTCTTTAGACTAGCCAGACCCAAGTCCTGCAGCCATTCTTCACATGTTTTAGTCTCCAGGCCTTTGATCATCTTAGTTTCTCTTCTCTGATTTTTTTCCAAACTCTCAACATCTTTTTTGTGATATGGTGACCAAAATTGGCTGCAGTATTCCAGGTGTGGTCTTACTAGGGTTTTATAAAGCGGTATTAATACTTCACGTGATCTTGATTCTATGCCTCCGTTTATACAACCCAGGATTGTATTAGCTTTTTTGGCTGCTGCTGCACACTGCTGGCTCATGTTCAAGTGATCATCCACTAGGACTCCAAGGTCCCTCTCACAGTTATTGTTTTTAAGCCAGGTCTCACCCAGTCTGTACTTGTACCTTTGATTTTTCCTGCCTAAATGTAAGACTTTGCTTTTCTCCACATTTTGTTGGACAGGGCCCATTGTTCAAGTTTGTCAAGATCTTTTTGGATCCTGAGTTTGTCTTCTGGGGTGTTGGCTACTCCTGCCAGTTTGGTGTCATCTGCAAATCTGATGAGTTCCCCTTCAATTCCCTCATCTAAGTCATTTATGAAGATATTGAAGAGTACTGGGTCTAAGACGGAACCTTGTGGTACTCCACTGCTTACTTCTCTCCATGAGGATGTAGTGCCGTTGAGGACTACTCGTTGAGTACGGTTTGCCAGCCAGCTACAGATCCATCTGGTGGTGATGTTGTCTATTCCACCTTTTTCTAGCTGACAAGAAGTAGGTTGTGGTCTACCTTATCAAATGTCTTACTGAAGTCCAAGTATACTACATCCACAGAATTTCGCTGGAAATTATCAATATCCTAAAAGAAATCAATAATAAATCATCTCTATACTATTGTCAAGGAAACAGCATGGATAGGTGTGCCAAGTCAACAGAGATAGAGCTGAACTTGAGTGTTTTTACCCTACTTAATTTCAATCCATCTGAATGGCACTGAGTTGGACAAGAATGAAAGAGGGATTAAGAGCCATCAAGGAAACACTATCATATGATGTCAAATGTTAAGGGAGGAGTTCCTACCTATCATTTAGGTCATCTAAATTACTTATATGAGGACTCAGAAATAAACATCTTTCAAATGACTGTGGGATAAAAAAATCAGCAAAGTGGCTTAGATACAATTTTCTTTGCAACTACGGTTATGGCCTTGTATATTGACATTTTAGATATAGACATCATTCCCTTGCAAATAGGAATACCCCTAGTGACAAGAGAGCCTTCAATCAAGCAGAAGGATTTTGAGACAGGATTGATTCAGAGTTTGCTTGTTATACATAAAGTTATTTTGTTTGCTTAGCTAATCTGAAACTGGTTATGTGCACCTCTCTATGTACATGCGCATACATACTATGATTAGGGAGAGTGAATTCAATACACTTTTTTCTCTTGTCAGGCATCTGACATAAAGTAAGAACTTTATGAAAATTAATTCTTGAGTTGAAGATCAGATTTATGCTTAATCCGCAATATCAGTAAGAATCAAAGCAAAAGACACTGCAGAAACTCTCATATTCTCTTTGAACTATCAGACGTAAACCATATATGCATCTATTCCGACATGACTGCCATGTCTTTATTTAATCTGGAACATAACAGGTGTGTACACCACACCCTTTTCAGACCAAGCTTTGTTTCTTTATAAAATTTCCATCACACTTTTAAAAAATACTCTTAGAATGGAGCTACAATTATCACAAACTGTCAACAAACACTGAAGGCACAAAACAAGGTTAATTCAGGACCTCTAACTGTGCGAAGGATTTAGCAAATGGATCACTTCTTGGCCTTTTGGCTAAGATTAAGGGCAGCATGTACTGTTGTAGTGAATAAAGTTGTTGACTCTGCAATTGAAATTTTGTAAGAAATGCTGGTAGAAGTATGGTCATATATACCTGATATGAAAGGCTGAAGCAGATTGGCTTCTTACATCACATCGAATAAATTGAAAAGACTACTAAAAGATAGTGGGCAAATGAGGCGGCCAGAATTGGTTGGCTACTTGACCAGTCATCCGAAGAGCACAATCCTAATCTTCACAAATCAGCAAGCTAAAGGCACCTGAAACAGTTCCAGTCCCAGAGAGCACATTTTACAATAGTGTGTAGGGATGAGTTTAGGTACAGGTATAGATGGGAAAAAAATTCAGAAGAGATGAAACTTTGAGGCAAAAATGTACATACATACTGAGAAAGCAATAATTTGAACCACATGGGTATTTTTAATATGCTGTACATTTGAAGCAAGTAACTCACCCATTCCATTCCACACACTTAGTGTAAATTACTCCTTTCCATTGTGTATAATCTTTGGAAATCTATTTGGATTAGCCAAAAGAGGGCACCAAAGAGGTGTCTTTGCTATGAAGCTAGGCACAGAGAGAGTCATTTCTGGTAAAAAAGAAAAAAAAAACTCTTTGATGTATGGAATCCTGCAGACTGGAATTACTAGCAAAGTTTAACACAGGGCAATTATGCAAAAAAAAAAAAAAAGTGCCTGTAGCTTATTGTAAAAATAATGCTTTATTCTTCATGCTGCCGCTTTACTGCACAAGTAATAAGAAAGCCATGGAGGGGGGGGACAAAGACAACTGATGTAAACATGTTATGAAATATCATAAGTTTGTGTAACTGAGGAGATTGTGCAATGCCTTTCACAGAAGCCATAATTTTTGCCTATAATGAAAAGGCAGCTGGGGGGGGGAGGGGGAATAAAGAGAGAAATGCAAATTGAGAGAAAAAAGGCAAGGAACAAACTGGCCATCAGACTTCAGTCCCAACAGGAAATATTCCTCATTCTTTAAGTTCTGACATCATTCAAGACCAGACACTGACCAAAAAAAAGTATCCCAAAAATGTAGCCAGATTGCTCAGGCCCTGTAAGAACTTGCTTTTTGAAACTCAAAACCCAATCAACAATAAATACCAACAAGCCAAGGAATGTCTGAATACCAAAGGAAAACAGTAATTGCCCTTTCTTGTTTGCCTGAAGATAAAGCAGATACAAAAAAAAGTACATTCCAATTCCTTCTGGGAAAAACTGTTTAAAAAAATGTAGAAACCAAATTGAATTGATTCCTTTGAAAGGATAGGAGCTATTCAGTGTGTGTGTGTGTGTGTTGTATTTTGCCTATGGAAATGACTGTATCATTCAAACAGCATTTCAGCAGATTGAAACGCTTCACGGAAACAGCATTAGAATTTATGGAAGGGAAAATGATCCCAGCTAGAATAAAAGAGAAGAGCTGCAAAGAAGAGAGAGAAAAAATCCATATTTTAATAAATAGAATTCACCTGACAGATTCCACTAACTTGCAATACAGCAATAAAGACAGTAATATACTGTGCCTAATCTAGAAAAACCATTTTCTTCTTGCTTTACATTTTTTCGATATAACAAATTATTTACAATCCATTGCAAAAATGCTTTTTTCAGTAAGTTGGGTTTGTAGTTGGCTATTTATTAGATGGGATTATAAAGAAAGTGCTGAACTGCATTTACAAAAACATACAAAACCTCTGCCATCATTAACATACTGAAATTAAAAAAACAAATATGCAATCCTACATCGGATTTTGAATGGAAAAAGCCATTTAGCTTTGTGCATATAATGTCTAGTTCGACAACCTGAGTTAAGGTAAATTATAAATCAAGTTAATAACACTAACATTAAACCTATTTTGGAAATGTAATTATTTCAATCAAGATTATTTTGGTAAGAGTTGTAATTTCTACCTATTCAAGCACAAAGTATTGCAGCCTCTTTAGAATCCTAAAAATGACATGGACAATCTGTTTGTACAATGGGAGAAAAAGGAAATCTAGAATCAGAAACCAATTTGATTTGAGATTCACAGAAAGAGACATGTGGTTATTTGGAAATTTGACTGAAAATATTTCATAACCCTACAAATTCTGTCCACTGCAAATCTACTTCTACCAAATAAAGTACAGATAAATGGGGGCTGGTGTCATAGTAAAAAAATGCTGGCCATTACAAATTACATATTAAGGAAACATTTTGCATTTTAGAAATATTATCTTGGAAAATTGAAAACTAGTATTTGAAAAGGGAGAGAAGAATTTCTTATTTCCAAAGAGTGAGGTAGAAGTGTATTATCTCTGTAAACCCATCACTAAATAACCAATCTTTCCCCCCTTTTTACGATTTTTGATTCATATTTTTCATCCTAATTACAAAATCAGTTCAGACACTGAAAAAACAAAAATAATTCAGACGCATTCCCAATTTTGAAAACTAAAATCAGCACATTAAAAAGTATAGCCTAATTTTGCCCACATACAATTTGCCAGGATCCTTCCCATAGGCCAACTATAATGAAAATAACCTATCTTTCTTTGGAACTTTTAAATAATTTTCTAAGGTCATTGTAGATTCCATTTTTCTAGATTTGCACAATGGTATTACAAATACATTACCATCTCATTCCAAATCCTTAATTCTGTCCTGACAGTTATGTGAGCTGGCACCATATTCCCTGAAAACATCTCTCTTTTTTGTTTTATTTTTTCCAAACCCTAAAAACTATTATTTCAGTTGAAGGAATTTAGGAACTGAAGCAGTTCAAAGGAGATTCCCATTGTGGCTTCTCCTGGGAACAGACATGTAAGACCTGGACTGTTCCCAAGAACTGGTACCTTTCATAATTTCCTTTCTCTCCTTAAACTTGTATTTATTAAATAAGAAATTTAGCAATAAGAAATAGAGGAATGATATATAAAGAAAATATATCTGTCCATAAAGTCACATGCATTTCAAGTGACTTCATTCCGTTTCTGTCATTTAAGTGACTTTTACTCTGATTGAGTTAATCTCACAAGGGTCCAGGTGAGCCTCAACTACCTTGGGATTATTTGGCCTTTAATGTGGGTATCACTGGGCTCACAGATTAGAAACATTAAGGCTCACTGCCTCTCCTAATTTTAAAATCGTTACTTTTTTTATTCAAACATTAGTTTTCTGCTGGAAAATAGTTTGCTGCAAAGCAAAGCACTAGTTTCCAACATAATCATGTGATGCAGTATAAGCATGTTAGCTCATTTGTATGTTTTGGTGTGGTGTGCTTTTTGTCTGAGATTTTCTTCTATGTGGGAGTATAATGATCTCTGTGTTTCTTTAAACATAACCTGTTTGCATTATGTGGAAAAAAAAGTATTTTGTTGTGCTTTGTGCAGGCAGATACGTGTTTTGGCACTTGACATTCAGACCACACCTCTGCACTGTATTCACTTGGCAAAGTTTTTTATCTCTCAGCCTAAGTCTCCTCAATTTGCCCTCTGTGAAATGGGTACTGGAGTAAAAGACTATGAGCTCAAAGCAGAAATGTGTTTAGAGGTCCAGAAATGTGTTTAGAGGTCCAGAATTCATTCTTGCCTTCATAGGTAAAGTTCATAGGTAACCTACATTTTCTGTTTTGTAAAATAGGAATTTTGTGACTTGCCCTAACTATCTTGGTGGACATTTATAAATGTGCAAGTCCTATTGCCCTCTTCAAATTGTTAAGAACATATATAATTTTTTCTTAAAATGTGCCCAACGCTTAAAAGGGTCGGGGATTCCTGGCTTATGGTCCATCCCCAGAGCCGATTATTTTCTACTCTGTAATCTCACCCCACAACCACAAAATCTGAACTTTTGGAAACACCGTAAGGGGTAAAGTCAAGCCAAGAAAACATCATAGACGACCAGACCTACATTTAGCTTGCTGTTTGCAAACTGCTCATTGGGGGGGGGGGAAGTGATTCTACTAAGTAAACCTGAAGACGGACTTGGTTCATCTCCTCCTTTGCACTCTTAAAAGTCCACAAAAGAAACCAAGTACCTTCAGCTGAGGTACCAGGCATTTTGGCATTCTTTCCCAGTGGCAATGATTGAAGAGCGAGGCCCACACATCCCCTTTTATACTGTTTACACGCCAGTGGAAACCTGTGTTAACAGTTCCAGAAGGCTACTCATGATTTCCTCTCTTTTGTTCCCAATTAGACATTTCATTCCGAGAAAAAACACGCCGCCGACCGTCGTACCCACCCAACCCTTCGCTCGAGCGCATATTGAGATGGCCGCTCGGACTTTCTCTTCGCCCTGGATTTTATAGATTCTCGCCCAGAAAGGCTCGCCTTTCCTCCGACTCCCCATTGGAGGACCTCAACAGACGCCGAGGAAAATGGACCGAAGATACACTTCCCTGAAGAGACCCTGAAGCCAAGAGAAGCAAAGCTACCCCCTACACACACACACACACGCCACCGCCCGCCTCTGCCTCAGCGCCTTTGGCTCCACCAGAGGCCAGCACAAACTGCGGAAAGCAAAACCGCCCAAGGGGCACAGGGCTGTGGTTGGGCTGAACTCAAAGAGTCCCGGCGACGGGATCGCGAGCGGACGACCGAACCGTGAAGCTCTCTTTCCTAGGAAGAAAAGGAAAACAAGGCAAGGAAGAGGACCGCCCGCCCCCAACCCCGCTTACTTAGCCGGCGCGCCGCCTAACCGGTGGCTCAGGGTCGCATTGGGCTTGTCACTCCGATCGGGCTGTCTCCTGCCTACCAACTTCCAAGGGTTCTCTCTCTCTCTCTCTCTCCTGCCTTGCACTTCCAAGGACTTGTTCGCGCTCACCCGCAACCGCCCTAACTATTGAAAAGCCGCGGCCGTTTCCGCCTCCTTTTAAGGTGTGAGCGCGCAGAGAGGCGGCTATTGGACTGGAGGCCAAAGGAGACGCGTCGCCCGCTGCTCCCTTCTAATCTCCGACTGAGGGAGAGGTCCAGGCGCGCACACAGGAGGTGGACTGGGTGTGGTTAGCGAACTTTACTATTTGATTAAGGAGTTGCTGCGAGCCGCGGAGGAGGGAAGGGGCATAGATCGCCTGCGGGGGGGGGGGGAGAGAGAAGCGTGCGACGGAGAGGCGCTGAGAAGGGGGAGGAAAAGCAAATAATAATCAGGACGATAACAGCGACCCGAATCACGCAAAGCCACAGTATAATAAAATGAAAGAAAGTGCCCCCTTCCCCCCCCAAGACAAATTGCTGTTACGGGATCACAAACGGGAGAGAGGATCAATTTAGGAGAGGAGAAAGTGCACGTCGATGTCAGAACCGGATTTTAGCAACTTGGCGACCAAGGTGCTTGGGCTGGCCCCCTTACCTGTTGAGTTGTGATGCTCGAGTAAGTTTCCGGATGCCCTGGAGAAGTGCTGCTGCCCCGAGAGGAGGTATCAAAATTCGCCGGATAGTCCTGGTACATTGTCCGAGGTACAAGCAGGAGAGAAATAATAATGAAAAAAAAAATCTTTTTAGTTGTCGTTCCCTCTTGTTCAGGCTCTTCCTGTCTTGTTTCCAATCGTATAATTTGATGCCTTCGATTTCAAGCGCGCTCAGGTGGAGACGGATGCAGCTGGCAGTTTGGATTTTGATTCTATTTTAAGCAAGTCCTGATTTTTCTCTCTCTCTCAAAACAGGACTGTGGAATTAAAAAAAAAAAAAAACCACCCCAAACCTCCCACGTATTAAGAATGCAAAATTCACTCCTTGTAGAGCCAAATCACTGAGTCTTTTAAGGTCAGCATAACTATGAACAAGCTTTTTTTAAAAAAAAAAGAAGAAGAAGAGAGTTCTCTTTCCAAAGGCGTCTTTATTTCTAAAGAAAATTAGACGGGTCTTGTTTCCCTTCCTTCCACTTTGCCTGCCTACTGGTATCAAAGTCTTGATCTCTCTGTAGTTTTAAGGAGGATCGTTGCCTCCTGTATAATTAAGCCTTTCAGAAAAGTGCCGTCTTCCTGCTCGAACTGGACTGGATGACTCAGCCCGGGATTTGAGGCTCTTTATTTACTTATTGTTGAAAAAAAAAATAAATCAACTGAATGATCGATCTAGCTCTTGATTTTGCCCTTCTCGGTCGTGAAGGCGAGCTCTTCTGTCCCCCTGCTTACACGTACCCCCCCCTCCCTTCTCTTTCCTTGAGCAAGCGCCTCTCTAGCTTAGTATCCTTGTTCTCTGAGCTCCTTTACTCTCCCTGGATGAGTCAGTGCAATGGCATTAGTTCAAATCCCGAGCCTCATTGCATCTCCTCTTCTTAAGATCTGCACCATGTGGATTTCCAGCGTCAAACTTGCAACGTGGCCACGCCCCCTTCGCGACGCGGAGCCTCCCACTTGTAGGGGGGGAGGAGGAGGAGGAGAGAAGAGGAGGGCGAAATCGGTCGGCCCATTAAACCCGACCCGGTTTACTGAACGCAGACGATCCGAAGGCGGGTAGGCAGGCAATCCAGGCAGACGTTCTCACGCCCACTCGCCATGCCGCTCGACCGGACAGTCCGTTTGACTGGTCCGGAATGGTTTTTCCTCTCTCTCTCTCCCCCCCCCCACATCTTGGCTTAGTCTGTTCCATTGTCGCAGGTCGCGGTTGCCAAAGATGGTCATTTGCGTTGTACTACGTGAGCGCGGGTTTCCTTGGTTAGAATGACGCGTTGAGAGAGGGATTCCCTGCTCGCCTGCCACAGATCAAACCTCAATTAAGGGACGAATCTTGTTAGAAAAGGCGGGAAAAGCGGCTTCAAGAAGCCTCTCTGATTTGCCCCGGATTCTTTTTTTAGGGGCAGGTTGACTTGCGCGGGAGCGAAGGCATGACTCGAGGGCGACTCGGAAGGAGGACGGGCGGGGAAGAGTAGGGGAAAGTCGCATTCCGGATGCCGCGAGGCTTACTCAAATAAAATTTGAATTTAAATGGATGTTAAAAGGTGGGCATGGTAGCAACGCGAGTATCCCGAAAAGGGCGGCGAAGTCGAGAAACGTGGGCAGATCCCAAGTAGCGTTGCTGGAGCTTCATACCGCATAGGATCCCATTGACACCCCCGTCTCCCTAGGCCAGGGGTAGGCAACCTTGGCTCTTTTATGACTCGTGGACTTCAACTCCCAGAATTCCTGAGCCAGCTGTGCTGGCTCAGGAATTCTGGGAGTTGAAGTCCACGAGTCATAAAAGAGCCAAGGTTGCCTACCCCTGGCCTAGGCATTATTATTGTTCTTGCCATATAATCTAACATCCGAGGCTTCTGAGGTGCGATCATCAGATCTCATAATTCCCTGAGCTCGCCTGCTCTATTTACAACCCGGAGTCCTAGAACATGGACTCTACAATCTGGAGCAGCTCCTTGTCCAGACCCGATTCATTTCTGTACTATACACGCATTGCTACTGTCGCTCTTCATTAAATTATGGGGGGAAACGGCTGACGGCCGCTGGCGTTTTATTCGTCTGACAGATTACAAACTCAACGGAATAGTTGCGTGCGTGTTATTGTTATGGCCAAGCATCATTTTTTTTCCCCGTTGAACTCAGGGAGCCCGATTTCCTTTGGGAATTGCACTCTTAAGGCTGCAGCACGTGGACTCCACCAAGCCCCGAATTTGCTCTTATTTCGAAGTAAGTAAGAGGCGCGGGATCGGCTTGGAATCGCACAAAAGAACATCGCATCAGCAAGACAAGAGCATCTGGGAACGCTTTGTTCCCAACGGGCAAAATGACCGGCGCCCTCCTTGCAGTCCTTCGGCGCGGAGCTACAGGATTTGTTCGTAGCCACCGCCAAGTGGCGCAAGCCATTTAAGGAGGAGGAGGAGGAGGAGGAAAGCCCGGCCGGAGCTTCAAGACTACCCATATTCCTATGATCCTGGCCGACGGCCTACCGTAAACTATAAACAAGTTGCAAGGAGAGGAGGGGGACTTTATGTTCCCTTCGGCTCCGGTCGGGCGCTTGGCCCGGATCAACCTCGTCTGGAGCCGGACCAGAAAGCCTCCCCTTCTTCGCTGCAAGAGCCACGCCCCTTCCAGTAAGAGCCGGCTAGCTTGTGGGCGGAGCGGCCCTGTTGCTGCTGCTGCTGCTGCTGCTGCTGATTGTGCTGCTTTGCACGCAGCGACAGAGTTACTCGGGTCGGTTGCCTTCCAGTAAAGTGACGTGGCTGATGGCTAAGCCCCAGAGATCAAGGAGTTTCTGTGGAATTTGGGCGGCCCTTGATGCAACCTTGCAACGCCGCGAAGAAGAAAGCGAAGCGGTGACGCCGCCAGGACGGGAGGCAGCGGGGCCGGAAACGTAACGGGGGCAAAGATCTGCCCAACCCAGACCGGAGTTGCGGGAAAGGAGGGAGGGGGCGGCGGAAGATGGAATTTCCCGCTGAGAATTACGTCTGCCCGGACATTTGGTTTTTTTCGAAAAGGCAGCTCTCCAGGAAATTAGGTGCGCACGGCTCCCCCTGCCTATATGGAAACTATGTTTGCATAAGAAAAGAAAAAAAAACTCTGCCTCCGCATCAGCGGTTCAAAGTAATTAAAAAAGAGAGGAAGAGAGAGTCCCGGACAAGACAGGGATGGATCCCGAAGGGCCTGCAAAGCAATGGGCCGTCTGTTTTTGTTTAAAAATACTGCCAGACTAGCAAAGTAACTGGCAATTGAAATGGAACCCAAAAGTGGCTCGCGTGTCGCCTTAAAGAAATATACATAATTATTTTTTCGGTTTGAAGACTGATTTGCCCACTAGGTCAGTGGTGGTGAACCTATGGCACGGGTGCCAGAGGCGGCACTCAGAGCCCTATCTGTGGGCACCCGCATCGTCGCCCCAGTCCTAGGCCTTCAGCTGGGTTTTATAAAACCTTTTCGCTTTAGGCCTCTGCTGCCATGTGCAAAAATAAAAGGTTCAATCAGTCAATTTCAACTTCTTGGGGGAAAAAAAGATCTTGCAAAGTTGGAATTGATTGATTGAACTTTTTAGTCCCATCCAGTCTGCCATTACCACCACAGCCATGCCCACCCAATGGGCCACACCCACCCAATGGGCCACGCCCACCTGGCACCCGACAATGCGTAAGTGGGTTTTGGGTTGCAGTTTGGGCACTCAGTCTCTAAAAGGTTTGCCATCACTGCACTAGGTTTTCAGATGCCATAAATGATATGTTCGGAAATGTTCTGCTGATGGTCACATAAACTGCATTTAGGCCCCCTGTCCCCTAACGCTAGCTAGGTCGCTGCATGATTCAAAACGAAAGCTGGACATCTTGGAAACTGCAGAAAGAGCAAGAAATATCCAGAACAAATACTGTGTGTAAAAAAACTCTTGATTTAAGTGAGTATGAATTCCACAAAATGGAGTTCTGTGTTGGAGTTTTCAAAGAGACAAGTGCTTCCTTTCATTTTTGCTTTACAGTGCCAAATTGTCAATACACTTCTTGAGTCAGGAACATGATGACATCAGTACATGAAGCTTGCAGTGGTTAACATTACTGCAATCAATGTAAAATATCATTCTCTAAACATGTGTCTTTTTGAGGTGTTGGGACTACAATTCCCAGAATACCTAGGTGACTTCCTCCAAATTTGCTGTACTACAGTAGCAACTACTGAGTAGAGATGTTCAAGTTGATGTTCAATCGTAAGTCCTCCAAGTCCTGCTCAAATCATTGACATCTAGGATTAGGATATAATTTACCTAAGGAAGAATTATTCTAAGGTTAATAATAGCTGTCTTGAAGATTTATAAGCACACACCATGGGTCAGTTATATTCATAGTAGTTACTATATCTTGATTCCACGAGTAGCTATTTCCTGGATACTGTTGTATGGCCAATGTAGGTGAGAGGTTACACTGACAGCATCATAAAGCACAGCTTGGTATATATTTACAATTGTGTGATATAATTGTAAGAGGGGCTTAAAAACAAGACTATGGAAACTATAGTCAAAGAATGTGAAGTCTACATGACTAATTTACTGTAATAATTTCATTGTGCTTTTGGCTGATAGGTTTTATCAATCATCTCAGCGTTTTGCAGTATAAAAAGCTGAGATAAAACAGTTAAGGCAACACCACTCAATGAAGCAATGTGTAGAAATCTGTAAGCCATATCAATTACTGTAGATCCTGATATGGCCATGATTCATTGTTTACATACTGAAGTTCCCATGATTTATTCCTGTCATCTCTGGGTAGATCTAGAAAAGGCTCCTGGTTAAACCCCAGGAGAACTGTTGCCAGACACTGAATAGTAAGGTCAAGCAGAGCTGAGATTCATGGGTTATATTTAATGTGTTTTCATTATTAAAAACCCAAATCCTTATATCATCCAGTATCTTTTGGACTTATGAACCTGAGGATTTATCTTGATTGCCATAAAAGTCCATTCCTGATTACCGGAAACTTTGCACAGAAAACAAGACTTATTTTGTTCAGTAGCTACTAATCAAGATTGCCATTGACTTCAATTCCAAAATGCCTCTGGAGAGAAATTGTTGGGTTGGCTGGCAAATATCCAGTTAATGAGCTTTGGCCCATGTGCAGTCAGAATGCAGAATGCAGAACTACCGGTAGATAGTGTTAGAAGATTTCCTTGGTTCGAGTCTCCAGCTGGGAAGCAGACCTTCAGCTCAGGTGGAAGAAATGACAGGGAACGAAGCAAGCTGCCAGAAAGTAGTTTTATTTACAGAAACCAGACACCATACAATACAGCGGAGGTTCCTGGACTAGCTAGTACAGTGGTGGCGAACCTATGGCACGGGTGCCAGAGGCGGCACTCAGAGCCCTCTCTGTGGGCACGCGCATCGTCGCCCCAGTCCTAGGCCTTCAGCTGGGTTTTATAAAACCTTTTCACTTTAGGCCTCCGCCACCATGTGCAAAAAAAAAAAAAAGTTTCAATCAGTCAATTTTAACTTCTCAAGGGAAAAAAAAGTTCTTGCAAAGTTGGAATTGATTGATTGAACTTTTTAGTCCCACCCAGTCTGTTGTTACCACTGCAGCCATCCCCACCCAATTGGCCACACCCACCCAATTGGCCACACCCAGCCATTGGGCCACACCCACCCGGCACTTGACTATGCATAAGTGGGTTTTGGGTTGCAGTTTGGGCACTCAATCTCTAAAAGGTTCGCCATCACTGAGCTAGTAAATTCCCAAGGTGAAGGGATTTGCTTTTATACCCCTAAAGTTATTGAAATTATGATTTGACTTCTGAAAGGTTTTTTGTTAAATTAATTCTATCTAGTTTGTGTCTGCTTTTGGCCGGTAGCGATTAATGCTGTCTCCAGGAAGGATTCTTTGTTCATGTAAATATGTTTCTATATGTTCAGGTCTATATGTTTTTGTTAGTGTTGCAAAAAACCCATTGATGTGTCTTTTGTTGCGCTGAGACAGGTGTCCGGGTTTTCTCTCTCTCCGGAATGTTTCTCTTTGTTTTGTCAGTTTGCCCAGAATAGCTCAGGGGAGGGGGAGTGAGGATGCGAGACAGGAAAAACTTTGGTCTTATTAAATTCGGTTTGACTTGTCCTTTAAATGGTTCTTTTCCTGATATGCACCCCCTCCTTCCCGGGTTCATCTACATTCAAGATGGCAGTTTTAAGGGTCTGGGTTTCCTTTGTGATATTTAATTATAAGATTCCTTTTATTTTAAAAGGAAATTGCTCACTTGTTTTGGGGTCTGAGCTAATTTTAAAGTGTTCTCTCTTGGCGCCAATGGTTAGTCATCTCTCAGTAGAATTTGGTCTGATCCAGTAGACCTCATTTTGTAAGCTTGGCTTTCTTCATTTCATTGATAGGGGTCAGGTGAGATACTTTATTCTTAAACAGTTGGGAATACGAAAATCTTATGTCAAGTTGCTCAGAGACGTATCATTCTAATGATTAGCTCCTGGTTAAACCCCAGGAGAACTGTTGCTAGACACTGAATAGTAAGGTCAAGCAGAGCTGGGGCTTGTGAGTTATATTTAATGTGTTTTCATTATTAAAACACATTACATTCTGAATTAAAAGATTCAGAATAAGGTAGCTACCCATGAATCTCTTGGGCCTTACAGTCGTTTGAAGTTTTTTTCATCTCTTGCATCTCAATCTGTTCATTGTGGTTAGCCCAGCCTTACAATGGTTTATTTAAAATACAGTTAGGGTTAGGGTTAGTTAACCTCCAGGAAGAGAAAATTCTCACCTGCATTCACCTAGAGTGCTCTTGGACATAGAGGTCACTTGGTCTTCCAAAAATAATAACTCTAGGATCAAGAAGCACAATTGAGGGACAGGAACTATGCTCAGTCACCATAGTTTTGGGTGCAGAGTTCAATTATGGAATTGGTGAGGAATTATTTGATACCTTCAAACTATGAACTTCTTTTCGAGGAGAACAGTATGGATGCCATTCGTAAAAGCACTTGTGACTGGATAGAAGTTAGTGGGAGTCTCTCAAACTAAGGGCTTTATAAGAATGGGCAGTTCACTGCTTGTGAATTTTGGGAGTTGTAGTCCCCATGTATCTAGAACAGGGCTTTTCAACCTTTTCACCCATTGTGCCACTTTTAGGATATGGCAAGATCCGAGTACCACCAGTCGCCTAGCAAGATGTCAAAAACTTGATGACCCCCCCCCAAAAAAAGGAAAAAAATGATAAAGTACAGGTAGTCCTTGACTTACAACAGTTCACTTAGTGACTGTTCGAAGTTACAATGGCACTGAAAAAAGTGCCCCCCAAGCCACAGCCGAGCAAGACACCTGCCTGCCCGCCCGGCCGCGCTCTTCCTCCTGTCCAAGGTTTTTATTGTGAACATTTCTGTTGAGGATTGGCAGCGGGGGTGGAGTGGGGGGTGTTTGGTTTTTATTCCCCCCGTCTGCTGGGTGGTTGCAGCACGTTTTAGTCACTTCACATGACCCTGGGACACTGACCGTCATAAATATGAATCAGTTGCCAAGCATCTGAATGTAAATCACAAGACCCTGGAGATGCTGCAACATTCCAACTGATCAGTGCTTCTTGTGGGCTCAGCAGAAGCGCCAGGATCAGTGCTGCTTTCCAGCTGATTGGTGTTTCTTCATGGCTCAGCAGAAGCACCAGGATCAGTGCTGAGCTCCAGCTAGAGCCCGATGCTGATCCTGGCGCTTCCACTGAGCCCTGACAGCCCTGCAGTTCCAGCCATCTCTCGCTCAGGTTTGTGCGGTGCTACCACCTGTTCAGCTCATTCCCCTCCCCCGCTACCACTTTTCTAGGATGGTCGCGTACCACCTGATAGGTGCCAATGTACCACAGGTGGTACCCGTACCACTGGTTGAAAAGCCCTGATCTAGAAGGCTTCAACTAGAGAAGACTAACTTAGATGAAGTCGCAGTGCTTGTTATGTCCTCTATGATTCTTTGTTGGTTTTCTTGCTTTCTAGTGCGGGCCCTCGCTAATTTTCTGTCTGTTGTAAGCTATTGCTGTTTGTATTTTTCTTATATTGTAAGCCACCTAGAGCGAGGCAGCTGTAGGCTGAATTGGTTAAATAAATCATTTGGTTTTTAAAGTGTTTGTATTATCCCTTTCTCCTGTTTGATCAGGTTACCTAACATAGCTGATTTAAATATCTTCTAAAAGGGGAAAAAATGAATGCAGGAAACGACTGATCCATCCGTCTGACATCAATACCTGGGAAGATTCTGGAAAAGATAAACAATGAATCTGTGAACACCTAGAAGCAAACAAAATCATAACCAGAGGCCAACATGTGTTTGTCAAAAACAGATCATGCCAAACAAATCTTACTATATTCTTTCACAAAGTAACAAAAATATGGACCAGCGAAATACTGTGGATAACTTAGTACGGCATTTGATAAAATAGACCACAACTTACTACTTGATAAAATAGAAAAATGTGGGTTAATGCAGTCCTAGGCCATATTAACAGAGGGATAGAATCAAGATCATGTGAAATAATACCACTTTATAATACCTTGGTAACCCTACACTTGGAATATTGCATCCAGTTTTGGTCGCCACAATATAAAAAAGATGTTGAGACTCTAGAAAAGAGTGCAGAGAAAAGCAACAAAGATGATTTGGGGACTGAAGTCTAAAACATGCAAAGAATAGTTGCAGGAATTGGGTATGTCTGATTTAATAAAAAAAGGAGCAAGGATGACATGATAGCAGTATTCCAATATCGGGCTGCCACAAAGAAAAGGGGGGGCAACCTATTCTCCAAAATGAAGGCAGAACAAGAAGCAATGGAGGGAAACTAATCAAGGAAAGAACCAATCTAGAAGTACGGAGAAATTTCCTGACAAAACAATCAGTGGAATGACTTGCTTCCAGCGGTTGTGGGTGCTCCAACAACAGAAGTTTTTAAGAAGAGATTGGACAACCATTTGTCTGAAATGATACAGGGTTTCCTACTTGAGCAGGGGGCGGTTGGACTAGAAGACCTCCAAGGTCCCTTCCAACTCTGCTATTCTGTTATTCTAAAAAAATCAAAACAAGCATAAATATAACAGCAGTTAAAACAACAAAGATAATTTAAAAATATAAACCCAAATATAAATAAATGACTTGATGCAGAAAACCATTCCATTGAACAAATAGGTAAATGGTTCTTAGAGTCCATGGACCCCTCTTGAGAGAGAATTCCAAAAATTGGATAACCAGCTACTGGATCAAAATAGAACCTCCACAGTTGTCAAACTAGACATTTAAAACGAGAAGCATGCAAAATATAGAGCTCAAAATCAATCACATTGGAAGCATTACAGTCAATTCTGGAACCCGCACTGCTATGTTCTTAAAGTAGCTGTCTAATAAAAACAGGGATAGAGAATATTGTTTTTATTTGCTACTTCTCTGCTGCAGAATTTCCTCTTTCTCCCAGAAATTTCTGAAGCTCTTTCTGATGCCAGTGCAAATTCTTTTTAATCTGGCCAGTATTATTCAAAGAGAGGAATAAACAGAGTTTTCTTTCAGTTTTGTATACTGTTTTAAAAGTCTGCAAGTCTTCTCATCCAGCATGGGTGTCAATCTACATACCAAGAGAATAAAGACTGCTTTTTCTGGATTTCTGTAAGTTTTGCGTCTGTTGAATCCAATTAGTTCAAAATTTACAAGGAGCAAATTAGAGAAAGGAGTTGGGAACTCACTCAAAGATGTAGCTTGTCTTGGGCAAATCCCACACTCTTCTATGCCTGAGGTTCCCCTTCTGGAAGATTAATGTCTCTACATTACCACAAAGAGGTAGAGTGCCACTTAATTAATTTTTCAAAGGGCTTGGAGCAAAGGGGCCTATTAGAGCACAAAGCTGGTTGTTAATTACACATCTCTCTTTAAGTATTTTAATCAACTCTCTTTGGCAGCAAGAATTGGTAGATTCCTTTTGAAAGAGAGAAACCAGTGATTTTTCAGCACTGTAAGTGCAGGTCACTTTTTAGCATGTGATCTCCCTGAACAGGAATATGAAAGAAATCAGCATTTCCCTTCAAAGCTGAGATAGTAAATATAAGATTACATGTTGGGACTCTATTAACACTAGATGTAACAGCATCCCACAGTTTCCTGCATATGAGTATTGGGTCCATAGGTTTCTGCAAAAATACACAGTTTTCTAAAAATAGTCAGTTTAGCCATCCAAACACAACAGTCTTAGAAAACTTGGAACAGGAACAGACATTCCCCTGTTTCTTTGGCTATTGAATAAACTACAAGCATAGTGAAAACAAATACTGTAAATACATATCTTCTCTCTGGCTAGATTATAGATATACAGGTCATCTTCATTTACCAATCATTATTGGGATCAGCAACTCCATCGCTAAGTGATGTGGTTGCAAAGTGAAAAAACATCGTGTGACTGTTTATGACATCAGTTTGTCAGTTCTGGCTAGTTAAGTGAAACGCTGTGGGTCATTAAGCATATCTCATCAGTGCAACTCACAACTTCCTGCCAGCTTTCCCATTGATTTGACTTATCAAAAGCCAGCTGTGAAGTTTCCAAATGGTGATTACATGACTGGAATGCTACAGTCATCATAAATGTGCACCAGTTACCAAGTCTCCAAATTGCAATCATATGACCATGAAGACTGCAGTGGATTTTTCTATTTTAATGGATTTTTCTATCATAATGGCTGTGTGGCCTCTGTTAATCTAAAGTTATTTTAAATGTATCAGTTAACTGTTTGGGCTGTCCTTGGAATCTCTGGGATATAAGCCAAGAAAACCAATTCCTATTCTTAAACATCAATCATGTATATTTGTTGACTGATTCTAAATAACTAGAAAAACTAGGATGATATCATTTCTATAAAGAATAGAGATGGTATCAACATACTGAAGGCAGTTCATATAGAAAATAATGTAAGATATGTACGTATCAGCTTCCAGGCTCAAAAATTCTCTGGCTGAGAGAATATACTTTTCTAGGTTTTTTTCAGCTAAGGGATATGGAGGTCAACTTTGGCTTGGGATGTTGTCTAATTTAATATATGTGTTAGAAACAGTTCACTTTTTTTAACAGATGACAGAAGTTAAAGCCATTTCCTATGATGTTTAAGAAGACTTAACGAAGACTTAACGCGCGGGGGATTTTGGGGGCCTCTAGATACTCCCATGTAACACCTCTCCTGTGCGAGCTGCACTGGCTGCCGGTGGCCTTCCGGGTGCACTTCAAGGTGTTAGTAACAACTTTTAAAGCGCTCCATGGCAATGGACCTAGGTATTTGCAAGACTGCCTCCTACCAAATATCTCCTTTCGACCAGTCCGCTCCCACAGAGAGGGCCTCCTTAGGGTGCCGTCGGCCAGTCAATGGCGGCTGGCGACCCCCAGGGGGAGAGCCTTCTCTGTGGCAGCTCCTGCCCTCTGGAATGACCTACCCCCCGACCTACGTACAACTACGGACCTGCGCCTCTTCCGCCGAGCCTTGAAAACCCATCTATTCCACGCGGCTGGCCTGGCGTAGTTTTGATTGGGCTTTGCTAGGGGTTTTATATGGGGTATTTTAGAGCAGGCTTTTTATTCAATATTTATTGTGATTTTTATTATTGCCTGTTCACCGCCCTGAGTCCCGTAAGGGAGATAGGGCGGTATATAAATTTAAATAATAAATAAATAAAATAAATAAATAAAATGCAAATAAACTATGAGGGAAAATAATTTGGAACATAGAATTAAAAATACAGTAGCATTGCTTCTCTGAAGGCTATTAAAATAATAGGAAGGATAGAGGACCACCAAGTACTTAGACCATTCCTTTATTGACAGAAAGAAACCTACTTTTCCATAATCAGATCTCATTAGGCTCTGATCCCATCAGATGGAATAATATATTTTCAATAAATTTGCACTGAGAGAAAGGTGATTTTCCTGTTATTTTCTATTTTGGGGGAGATTGCTGAAAAAAATATTCCACTTCGCTTTGAAGTGTTGATTTGAAACAGCAACTACTTCGGGCTGAAACCTTTTAGCATATGATTAAGCACCTCTTTATGAACCAAATTCCTCTTGATGTGCATTGCTTGGCAGATGTTTTGTTTTCTGGCGTCTAAAAAACGATCTGGTCCCAAATTAGCTGTTTTGTTTCGTGCCTATTTTTAGAGGAGGTGTGCTTAGTTCTGTAAAAATAAGACCATTTGCTGCAATCTTTTTGCGTTATATTTAGGCAGCAAGGTGCAAGAACCACCTTGGCTTATACAGTATATCATGCACTCAACTGTGTCTGTTCATTTGTACTAGTGAAAAGAAAAATTTGTCTAAGATGTAAAATGAATAGACACACACTTGGGGATACATCAGAAATATTACTGGGGCAAAAGCACCTCTGCCAACGCATCAGCAAGATTTTAAAAATTGCCATGGTTGAAATAATTCTGAATTACTCATTGACAAAGGCTGATACCACAGTGTTTTAAAAGTCTATGTAGAATCTAATAGGCATTTTAAAGAAGGCTTAGAAAACTACCTTTGGCATTTTAGATTTTAAAAAAGTAATATGTGGTTTGGATACTGGATTTTCTGTTTTTGCAATCCGAGTTTCTGTTTGATAAGCAAAGGCAATAGGCTGTGGAGTTAAGATCCAAACCAAATGAAAGAGTTTGTATTGACTACCCTTGCTTTAGATAAGAAAGGGCAATCTTATATGCCCGTGGTGGCGAACCTATGGCACGCGTGCCACAGGCGGCACACGGAGCCGTTTCTGGTGGCACCCGAGCCATTGCTGGGCCGAGCTGTTCCCTCCTTTCCGCGCATGCACAGCTCTCCACGCATGCGCAATCTGGGAATAGACGAGAGGCTATAAAAGGAGCAACTTTTGACGGAAACATTTGCTGCAGACAGCGAGAGAGCGAGCACAAGTAGGAGCAGACACCGAGCGAGCAAGCGAGTGAGCACAAGCCGACAGCTCGGTGGCCACACCCACTCAATGGCCACGCCCACCCAGTACCCAGCGATGCATAAGTGGGTTTTGGGTTGCAGTTTGGGCACTTGGTCTCTAAAAGGTTCACCATCACTGTTATATGCTATGAGCCATGTGCAACCCAGGACTGTTTTTGCAGCATCTTCAAATGCTAAAAATTTGCAACATTATTTTGTTTAAATACATAAGCAAACTAGCAAAGTTAAATATCCACATTACTAAATGGGGTCAACAAAGTCAAGATGGCAGCTGCAATGGTGGGATTGATGGTCCACCTGCATTTAATATGGATTCTATATGCAATGCACGTAAAACATAAGCAGCTCTTCAAATGCACCATTGCAGCCACCATCTTGACTTTTTTGGTCATATCCTGCTGACACCCCTATTAGAGAATTACTATAGCTGGTTCAAAATACAATTGTGAAAATGGTGGCTGGGACTGTCTGGATACTACAGCATACCTCATCAATTTTAAAATAAACGCATTGCCTAACTGTTTATGGAAGAAGGATTAGCCATGGTCAGTGAAGTGTTGCCCTCTGCTGGGACAGTTTAAAGGTAAAGATTTGAAAGGAGGAAGAGCATCACTTTGGAGTTGCCTATCAACTCTTAGCACCAGGGGTACAGACTGAGCAGGCACACAAGGTGCTGTAATAACTTTGATACATAAAAACTTAGGCAACAGGATGTTCATCATTATAGATGCTTTCTTTTGGGTTCCTTTTGGGCAGTGCATAAGTAAGCTCCTTATTTTTTCTGTGGAGGATGTGAGGGAAGTCAGAGCCCCAGAGAAGGAAATATTAAAACGGCAGAAAAATATTTTTCCTCAAAAGGATTTTTAAAACCAAAAACCAAACCTGGCATCATCTCTTTGCCCCAAGCAGGAGCCAGCCCTATACAAATGCAGATGTAAGACCATCAGGAAGGTTGGAACCAGGAAACTCAAGAAGACAAAGAAACTCTTAAGAGTCATTAGCCCAGCCCCAGGGAAGCAGGAGATGACTTTTGGGACATAATAGGACTGAACCACAGATACTAAGGCCTAGAAAAGCACTCAGACTCAGTTCAAAGTTCATGCCACAGGAAGAGGAAACTATTCCAAACAAAAAGAGAGGGTATGAAAAGCTACTGGCTATGTGCTCAGCTGCTTCTTCTTCTTTTCTTCTCTCCTCTGCTTTTTCCTGAATAACCATCTTTCTGCTTCTTCAATAAACTGTAACCATCTTCCCAAAGCAGTCGCCATGTTGCTTATTTATTCCCGGCTTGGATGAACCAGGATGAAGACTTTACTTCTGACAGATGTATCAGCATTTAGAAAAAAATGCCCTGTAGAAGAAATTGCTTTGGTAACCTAATCCATCCTGTTCCTTCTTTCATCATAGGTGTTTGCAGGTAGAAAAGTTCATTGGTAGTGAGAAACCAGATTTTCCAAAAGGCATTCAAAACTAGTGCTCCTCTGTAACTGATAGGCTTACCCACCCTACAGTTGCTGTGGCTCTGAGGAATGACTGTGATCTCCTACGGTGCATTGCATTTGAAAAATTCCATTGGCTTCAACTGCTTTTGAAGTTAAGAACTGGACTTGTTTGTCCTACAGACCAGTGCTCATATACACACTACATACACAAAGCAATCCATCTCCTGAGAAAAGAATCAGCTGCGTGTAACATACTGAGATCTGGCAGTGATAAAGTTCTCTTGCAATAAATTACTTGGCCAAAGTAATTCTAAACAAGCTTGTCTTTTAGTATCCCAGACATGTGTTCAGAGCTGCCTGAGTTGAGCAATAACCCAATCTGTTCCTTAAAAAACAAGAGATAACATGCATGCGTGGTCGGTCCAGTCTTGCCTGAACATTAAACAAGTTAAGTTCCAGGTTTCAGGGCAAGGGAGGAACTCTTGACAGGCAAATGAGAAGCTTAGGTGCTGCATGTTCCAGGAACACAAGTGTAGCTTGCAGAATGAAGTAAATAACTAAAACAATTCCATCATTTTAATTAATGATCACTCCTACATACGAAGGGCCTCACGGTCATGGGTAGAATATGCTCTTAATTTGACCAAAGTAACAGAATCAGGAATGCCAACAGAAGCAAAACCTCTACATTTTAGGACTCTGCTGGACAATGAAACTTGCAATGCAAAGGCAAAATAAAGTTTATGTTCATGTGGAGCCATGGTGGTGCAGAGGTTAGAATGCTGTATTCCAAGCTCACTCTGCCTACTGCCAGGAGTTCAATCCTGATGAGCTCAAGGTTGACTCAGCCTTCCATCTTTCTGAGGCTGGTAAAATGAGAACCAACATTGTTGGGGGTAATATGCTGACTCTGTAAACCGCTTAGACAGTGCTGTAGTGTAAAGCACTATGAAGCGATATATAAGTCTAAGTGCTATTGCTATAGTTGTATTTTAATGATGCTTTGTCTATTTTCAAATTTATTATTTCTTTTTTAAAAAGCATTTCAGAGGTATACATATTAATCAAACCCAAGTTTAATAAGAAATGTGAAGATTATTTCAGCCAGCTAAAATATATATATTTTTAATATTTTGGGCTACAAATAGATGTGCAGTATCCTTATTTTCTTTTTTCCCTTCTTCCTTCATCTATCCTTCTCTCTTTTTCCCCCAACTTTTTTCACCTGTTAATTTTACATGTATTCACATATTTTTAGAAAGTTTGAGATGTGTCAGAAGATTTATTTGGCAGCATCTCTGGCCCAGGAGCATTCACTACATTGCCTTCCATCTTTGTCTTTCCCTCTTGCAACCAATGCCAGATATACATTTCAGCTTTGCCCCACAGATCAAATATGACTTTGTTATTAAAATACACCCCTGCCTCATGCATGCACCTCCCATGCCAAATTGTAGTAGTGGTAACACCTGAAATGGCCAATTAGTTCAACACAGAGAGAGACTCATTTGGGGAAAACACATATTGTGAGACAGAGGGTCGCACCTAATTTGCAGAGTTTATTTGCATACACTCCTTACTTAATTTGCATAACATTTGAACAAACTTGCTGGACGCATCGCCGCTGATGATGCCATTTGTGCAATTTCCAGTGACAAACACAAAGTTGCAGCTGGGGGAGAAGGTAGACTTTATTTTCATCTTGATATCAAAGGTTGAGAGATTATCATTTTCCTGGTAAGTGGATTATGCAATAGAGATAAGAGTAAATACAGGTAGAGGGATCTTGGTGGATTAGAATTACTGTATGGCCAAGTCTTCCAGACAAACTCTCCAAGTAGAGCTTAAAATTTTTAGTCCTATTTAAATCTGATCTAACCCGCATATTCGAAACATGGCTGCTAACACGTAAGACCTTGTCCTTTTTGTCAGTGTAATTTTACAGCAGTTGTCATTTTAATTGTTTATCATACCATTTCTCCAAATAAAAGGTTTTCTCTCTCTTAATTTTATTTTCACTACTACTGTATGTGACATAGATTGTCTAATGAATATAATGGGCAAGGGGAGATTTGAAATAAGCTTTCATCATTTCTACTATAGTAATGTCCATTTCATTTGTCTGACATAACAGGGAAGAATTAGCAATGAATGGTTGTTTTTTCTCGCCACCGTTGATAAGGCTTGCTGAGTTGCAGATAGTTGATGCAAACTTCAGGGTAGAAAAACCTGTTCATTCTGAAACATGGCAAACAAAGTCTGGCATGTGTGCAGCTAACCATAGGAGAAGTTGGTACGAGTAATACATTGTACTGATGCAAGCTACTGATTATGTGGCAAGCATAGTTGTTGCATAGGAGAGAAGTCTTTGCAATACCATATAGACAATAACATCATCTGTCCACATCTTTTGCCAGCTGAGTGTGCTCATGTGGAAATCCCAGCAACCTGGTTGACAGGACACTGTCTAAAAATATGTGTCCACCATGAATGTCGTCCACAAAGTTGCAGGAAGCCAAGCTTAATACCAATTATATTTTCCATCATTGTGTTTCCTTCATAATGTGCATATTTGCCTAAATCTTGAAGAAACAAAATGGTGACAATACCAATGGGCTTTTCTTCCTAAAATAAAATATCACTTTTGGAAACTGGATTTCCTCAGGACAGAAGTTCGCAGTGTAAAAAATCCCAATATAAAAATTTTGGTTCGCATATCCTAAATCAGTGGTGGCGAACTTATGGCACGCATGCCAGAGGCCCTCAGAGCCCTCTCTGTGGGCACGCATGCCATGCCCCAGAGATGGCAAAGGACTGGCCCCCGCTGCCCTGGCCCCGCCCACCGAGTCTGCCATGACCACTGTGGCCACGGCCACCCGGCACCCGGTGATAAATAAGTGCGTTTTGGGTTACAGTTTGGGCACTGGGTCTCTAAAAGGTTCACCATCACTGTCCAAAATCATCATCTGTTCTGGCTTATACATGAAACATCCCATGATGTGTTAGCATTCTACTACTATGGCTTGTCCACAAACCATGGTTTAAGAAATTCTGACTAGCACAGTGTGTTTTTTCTGGCACTGATGATGTTACCTAGTTAAGGTAAGGAAACATCTGCAAGAAAACAACCAAGCTCAGAGAGCACCAAGGACCCCTCATTTCAACCCTGAGCTACAAATATTCTCCTTCATTGATTGCTGTTATTTGCAGTTCAAAAAATCCAGCAGAGTTAAGTATGAAGCTGCATTCAATGCATTTGACTATATTTGTAGTTTGACCCACATTTTGGCACTCAGCTATTCATTCCTAGGCCACAGAAGCAGTTTGGAACAGCAGGAGACAGCAATGAAATGTAAAATAATTCTAAGTATGTACCTGAAATCCTCCCTTCTGCCTGCTTTCCTTACACTTGCTAATGCCTTGAGAAATGAAGTTGCATCCACCTTCCTTCCAGTGTTTCTTGTAGGCTATTGTATGAGTTTACTGCTCAGATTATATGACCATTTTCACTCAGGAAAGATGTTTTCTGCCTGAAATATCCGTGTTCCTCACCTACTAAAACAGGCAGGCACTCATGCTCCAGGGTTCCTAGACTGGTGTCATTTATTGTGTACAGGGCATGGGAGGGGGAATAGTGGAAGGAGGAAGAAAGGAGAGCTCTTGGATAGGAGGAAAAGGAAACTCATTCTGTGGGGAGTGCGGATGTTGGAATGCCCTATGGATGTTTGTGAACGTCCCACCAGTCTCAGCCAGTGTGCTGAATGATGAGAGAGAATGGGAAGACTTGGAGAAAAATCTATCTATATGGTTGCCAGGAGTTGAAAACGACTTGGTAATACATAGTCAAACAATATCTAAAAAGCCAAACTCCTCATCCCTCTTCTGAAATATGGGATTTCACATTATATACAATTTGCACCTCCAGATGATCAACCACCTCACAACTCAAGTTAGTTTCCCTACATTCTCCTCGGTTCAACAACACACTTCTGGAATGGCACCTTTCTGCCTCCCCCTCCCCCTTTCCTCTGTGAGACATGTGCATGTATGTGTGTCAAAGATAATGAAAGATAGATAGGTCGTAAATATGAGACAGTGGGATGGGAGGTGTTTTTGGTCACACGCATCTTACTTGATTCTCAACCTGGAAATCAACTGCGATGTGATGAGATCTCTGTGTTTATATAAGTGCATGTGATGTTAATTAAAAGTTACTGTAATAATACTTTAATTACATTTCACTTTCATTCCCACATTTTTGTAAAAAAATGTTTTGCAAACTCATTCTTCCTTTTCTACACAAGACATTCAAAAGCTGGGATGATGCACAGCCGAAGGAAAATTGTTCAGATTAGAATAGCTCCTATTTCTTGAATCAGCATTTATAATCTTAGGAGGAGATACTTTTTTTTCTCTGTGAGAATCTAAAAATAGCTTTATATATTCCCTTTGTTTTCTTAAGGTTGTTTCAGTATGTGCGCAGTATTCTTTGTTGGTTTGTTGGTTTGTTTACAATACCATACAAGCCCTGTTACATATACCCATAAAATTGCAGTGTGCCCAACATTTCACAATCTATGGTATATGTATTTGTGGTACCTTTATCTATGTTTTGATGCATTCTTGCAAAACAATAGTTTGGGTTGATTGTAAGAGATAATATACCGTACATTCCAATCTTCTCATAAGCATTCAGGATAAGCAAAATATATACAATAGCACAGAAGAAACAAAACAGGTTGGGCAGGTTTGTAGCTAGCCAAAGACAAGCCTAATTATATCTCATTTGCACAGATGTAAAGGCCCACACAAGTTATCAAGTTAAACAGCATAATGTTTAAATTTATTCTGTACATATCTTTTTTCTGGACTAATAATCTCCTTGGCAATTAGTTAATGGCTGCTATATATACTTTTGCATGCCATTGTTTTGAATTTCTGGTTCTTGTTTAGAAGATATGTTTTTTATTCTTGTTTAAAAGATTTGTTTAACTATTATCTTGCAGACCCTTATTCAGATGAAAAAGACTGGTTGAATATACAATGTATGACAATTTAGCAAGTGTGCATAAAGCCATATGAAGTGTGTTTACAGCATGTTATTAAACTTCTTTAATAACCTCTCCAGATCTTACTATGCAATATAGCTTTTGGGTTCTGCCAGACACAACCTACCCATATAACTCCAAAGTGCTATTTTTGGTTCTTTTGTCCCTTAAACATTCTTCTAGAAGTCTTGAGGATCATTTAGGGACTTTTAGCAAAGCAGAGATGAGCATCAATCTTCATAGTTTGCAACACTTTTGCATAGTTTGCAAACACTTTATTCTTCTCCTGTTAATCTTGCCATACTTTTCTAATGGTAGGGCCATCAATACTGGCTTCAGCCAAGGTAAGAAGGCCCTGCAGATACAGTAGCCCGTTAGTGTCCTGAGGTTCATTCATCTTGCCTGGGAGTGATTTTGACCAGATAGCTCATCTTGGGAAGATTAATTAGTGCCCCAAGTCTTCTCAATTTCAGGCTGTGCACCTAACTGGGGACTGGTGGAACCTAAGAGCATTAGAAATAGTTTTGTAATCTTTTGTATAGGGTATGGCTTGTCCAAATTAACCATAAATGTTTAATCAAGTACTTGTATAACTGGCTCGCCTTATGTGATTAAATAACTACATTAAAATAATTAAAATAAAAACATGGATGAATTTTATTTTGGCGATTAGATTTATTAATGTAAATATAATTTAAAACCAATGTATTTAATTTAATGTAACGTAATTTAATTGGATTAAAGGAGTTACTATTTTTTCACATTAGCACATAACATGTTAGATGACTTTGTTTATGAAAGAGATTAAACAAGCCCCACCAATTTTTAAGATTCTTCCTTCCCTTTATATATTAGCAGGACCCATAAGAACCTTTGATAAGGTATAGAGAACTTAGAAATCCAAATACACAGTGAATAGTTTTCCACCCAATATAATAAAGGATTATTTTCAGTACAGGAAATGTGAGAATATTATGATTGCTTGATACATCATCAGAATAATGATTCAGTTACACATCTCTAATTAATCCATATGTTGAGGGCCTGTCCTTATATTTAGTATAATGAACTATGAAGTTCTGATGCTTCCAGGAGGGTCAAATTGCATGTATGAACGCTCCCTTTTTTAAACAGGATGAGGAGATGAAGCATTAGTTGTTGCAATTGTTGTTTCTGGAGATAGAAATAACATACTGAGGAGGCAGGCTGAATTAGATATATCTCCTTGACATCTTCTGGAGCCAGTTATACCATAATGCAGAGTGAGGTTATCACCTTATAAAAAATCATTTTAAGTATCATGGACAGTCAGTACATTGTTTTTATTAATTTATCTGTTTTATTCTCAAAGATAATCTCTTCTAGGATGTTCTGTCTCTGAAACTACAATAACATGATCAGCCTTGGATAATGGGGGAAAGGGTGCCATTTCCAGTTTCCAGAAGTTTTCCTTGTTTGTGGAAAAAGTTTGTTTTTCTGCCTCCTTTCTGTGGGGATTTCTTTTGTGTTTTGTATAATGGGTATTGATGGAGAGGGCAGTAAGTGCATCTGTTATATTCCTTTTTTCTGTTCTCCATCTTTCTGTTGTTCTAATACCTCCTGTCTGCCCACACTTTTCGGCTGAAAAAGTCCACTGCAAGAGAGATTGATGCTGGTTATATGTCTTTCCTTCAGGGTTTAATGGAAGTCTGAGAAGCCAAGGAGCTGAAGACCATTAGAGAGATAAGTGTGCAATGAAAGACAGGGCAATGACACTAAACTCGTGGCCTTCTGGTAACTGGCTAAGTGCAAGAACACTATTTCCCAGCCATGAAAAAAATCACCAATATTCTCTTCTCTGGAAAAAAGAAATGGAAAGGAAACTCCTTTCCACAAACGAAACAAAAATGGCTAAAATGCAGGAGAATGCGTTTGCTTAATAAAACTTAGAGTGAATAGATGGAAGGAAGTTATGACAAGCAATCCCTCTCTTGGATTTTCAGGAAATACTTTCAGGAAAAAGATTCACACTTGATTATGATGGATAAGGAAAGTGGCTTGAAGAGGGAAATGCAAAGAAAGGGTAAGGTAGATTAGTGTGATGAACTGAAAAGGGATGCTATGGTAAAATTCAGGTAAACACCTTTCTGTTCCTTTCAGCATTCTAAAGCTTGTGCTTAAAGATTCAGAAACGCAGCTCTGCGTCTTACAATTGGAATGAATCCTCCATATCTTCTGCTTCAATTACACTGCTTAAAGGTATTTTTTTCATCCTGCCTCAAACCTTTACAATCTGAAAGGCCCTGACTACTTCTGGCTGGCTTCTACAACCAGTAGGTTGAAGAGAAATGTATCATTTGCCAAAGACACTGAGAACAGGGCAATCCAAGCTGGATCACTTTCTTGTGATTTACTACCACTCCTATTACTTGAAATTTTTATTTAGCCTTAGTGATGAATACAGTACATAACATAACACTGGTGTTGCACAGTCACTTACAGATTACATAATCGGGTTCTGCTACTGTGGTTCCCCCTCCCCCCATTTCTGTTTACTTCTGATGGGTGTGCACTCACTTTAATTCTCCCATGTTAGCTTTGCAGGATAGAAATACTTCCAAAACTTTTAAAATCAGTGATGTTTTTACTGATTCCCTGAGCCCCATTCATCTGAGTGAACAGGAGGATCTGTAGACCAGTGAGACTATTTTATCAAATTATCACTTTCTGAATGCAGAGTCAAAGAGTGTTGATCTAAGATTAAAGTTACCCACTATATTACTGTTTAAAACATAGGGGAAACCAATGTTTTACAATAAAAATGTAAAGGCCAGAACACTTAGAGGGAACAAGATTGCTGTACAAGAGATTGGAGAAATTATTCAAAAGGAATGTCTGGACAAATCTACATTGCCACAGACAAATTATTTCTGGTTGCATCACATAGAGCTTGGCTGGGAACAGATGTTTCTAAGAGATTTGATAGTGGTAACAGAAGCTGAATTATTTGGTAGAATGGAAATTTCATTTTTTTTTACCCAGAACTGCTGCTGTTCAAATGGAGTTGGAATGTTTTGAAATACCACAATCCCTTGCAAAATCTGAAAACACCTAAACAACTGTATGCACCAGGGCCAATGATGTGCCTCTTGTATTTCTCTGCAGTTTAAAAAAAATTTGCAACCTAGCCATTTTATTGTGATCTGAAAAATACAGGGAAGCAAGTCAGATTATTTAACTATCTACAGATCTTGGATGGAAAATAAACAAAGAATTTTCGGATATGAGTATGTTGTTCGATGTTATTTTGGTTGATTCTAAGAAAAGTATTGCAGAACTATGGCTTGTTTCTTGTGTGCTGACATAATTCTCTTTATGTTTAGTTGTTAAGCAAGCAATAGCTTTCTGGAGTCCATCTGAGTCTTCTATTGACTGCATCTTGAGCTCTATGACTGGGGGCAATAAGCAGGATAAATATCTCCACCCATTCCATGTTTACAGTAAATGGTGACCTGGCTAACAAATTAATCTTATTTCAGCAGTAATGACAAGGCAACATTCTACACTGCACCTAAGGGCAAATGGTTATTTATGGAGGTTAGAGGCAGGCAAATGATACACACAACTCTGGCCTGCAACAGCTTGCTGCCTGCTTCTGCCCAATAGCATCTGAGGGCTTACATTCTTTCCCTGCAGATTTGAAGAATAGATCTCACGATTTCTGTGTGGAAACCTCACCTTCTATTTGTGAGCTACAGTTCAATTATTTTATAGATAACAGCCTGCTTCTGTGGTATGTTGAGAAGGAGAAAAATCTCATCTAAGGGTTTATTTTCACTGACTCTTACATCTACTCTGCAAGATCTTGAATGAGCAAACTCATGGTGAAATAACAATTTAGTAAAATAAAGCAAAGTGAGATTACAAGAATCTTTCTTTTCCTTTTTCAGAAGTAGAAAGAAAGGTGAGCTGGTTC
The DNA here is from genome assembly GCF_001527695.2 of Protobothrops mucrosquamatus. Lineage (NCBI taxonomy): Eukaryota > Metazoa > Chordata > Lepidosauria > Squamata > Viperidae > Protobothrops > Protobothrops mucrosquamatus. The sequence continues at coordinate 124,483 of NW_015387186.1, read as the reverse complement.
CCTAATATGCAGAGTCTTTGCAGGGTGCTTCCCCCCCCAAAAAAAAACATACATTGTAATTCCTTAACACAAAAGTTTCATACACAAACATAGACACAGTATCTCTGACAAACTACATCAATTAATAGTCAAGAAAACTGGTGCAAAAGTTATAACATTTTAGTGTAGGACAGTGGTTCTCAACCTTTTTAATGCCGTGACCCCAACCGATCGTAAGTCGAGGACTAAACTGGTCGTAAGTCGAGGACTAAACCGGTCGTAAGTCGAGGACTAAACCGGTCGTAAGTCGAGGACTACCCAACCGGTCGTAAGTCGAGGACTTTCCCTGCCCGGGAGCGCCGCACATGCGTGGTTCCGCCCCCTGCGCCGGCCGAGGCGTAGCTGGCAAGCGGCAGAGACGGAGCAGGCCGACCACCAGCTGGCCCAGCCC
>NW_015387186.1:104389-123953 GCF_001527695.2 Protobothrops mucrosquamatus | reverse complement strand
TGGCGACCCCCATGAAATGGTCGATCGACCCCAAATGGGGTCCTGACCCACAGGTTGAGAACCACTGGTGTAGGACATTGGTAACAATACTGCCTAAAACAAAATGATTTTTAAAAATCAGTTGTGTTTTAGATAGAGGAACTGTTTTCTTGTATTATAAGTCAATATTCCTTTGCATTTTAGATTTCTTTTGTCATCACACAACTGAAGGGTAACCAAATAATACTGTGAACAGTTTTGAACTTTGGAACCTTGCTAACACCCTCAATCAAATTTGACCTCAAAATGTGAAAATACAAAAATAGGTCTATTTTACCCAGGAAACGTTTGAGATGACAAAACTTCTGAAGGGGTACTACTTTTGAAAATAGGTGGAAGCTGCATCACTGAATGTAGTCTATTCAGATGAAATGTAAGAATGAAAAGTTCTCACCTACTTTTCCCTCTAGATGAGTGATAAGCTTTCTATATATGCAACAACTTGTTCTAACTTAAAATAAAGCATTCATCTGTCCCGAACAACTATCAGAAGTAGAACTTGCTACTCAAAATATATTTCCCTATGTGTGCAAACTGTCTTCCATGGAACCCCCATCTACTATTACTTATTAAATAGCTCTGTGAAATTTCCAAGGAGACACCTGATCCAAAATGATCTGCTGACAAGATAGTTTGGGTTGACTGACTATTTTTGCTCTGGGCTCTTTATTTTTTCGCATTCTGTGATGTAATGAAGTTATAGAGATCTCTAAGGCTGACTTGGAATGGTAGGACCAACCCGAAATGAAATGGTGCTTTTTTCTTTACCCACTTGCTTTTCTGGGCAATTTCTGTCTTTACAACTAGGAAGGGTTCAAGACTGGCTTTAACATCTGGCATCCTTGAGTAGTTGGCAGGGCCCATCATTTATGCTTGGATTCTTGCTACCATTTTAATTTCTCACAATACCCTGGAACGCTACTTTGTCATACGACACTGTAGGAAGTTTAACTGTTGACCAGATCTACTCATCTTGCATTGTGTAGTGCATAGAAGCTGCAAGGCACCAGGGAATCTCACCAAGACTTCTTGGCCATGAAAGGGTTCACCAAAATTCTAAGGAAATCTCATTATTTGTAAGGAGGGGCCAGCTTTGTTGGTTTTACAGCTGACAAGAAAAGCAGAGAATGAATCAAAGAAAGAATTCTTCTTTGAACACACATTTAGTTCCTCTTAAAAGTTGTGGGGCACAGTAAACAATCTTCAAACACTGTCTTCCCTTTGGAAACATGTCAGAAAGGGAACAAAATGTAAGGAGAAGATAGGAGGGAAATGCTGCATGGCAAGGGCAGTAAATGGACTGACTTGATGAATCCCATAGACAGTCTCTTGGAACCATCTTCTCTGCAATTGAAACATTGCTCAACTCCTGCTTAGCCAGCTTTATGCTGAAGTTAATCTGCCCTGAGCACTATCGCCAGGCTAGTTCAGAAAACGGTAATTTTGATCGCTCCACAGTTGTGAGTGAGGCTTTCAGTTTTATGGAATGTGTACCTCCCTTTCCTCTCTTGCTGGCATTTTAAGGCACCCTACCGTTTTTAGGACCTGAAAATTTTCACCCACCCTCCACTTGCTTTGTATGGGTTCTTCCAAGCTTACAAAGGGAGATCATTTAACCCATTGTTTTCCTTTTCTGCAGCAATAGCAGAAGCTTGATGACAAGCAGGCTGGAGAGTACTAAAGGCCATAGAAACCTGTTCTGCCTTCTGCCCCCATGCAGTTGTCTGCTCCCTCACGCTGTCCTGGCAATTTTCAAAGCTGTCAATTGTCAGCACGTTAATAACCTTTCATAATGTTTAATTACTTGGAAAGGTAATCAGTCTTAGGGTAATTATTTAAAAGGCATGGCCACTTTGTTTGCTCTTGGCAAATGCCTCTTTCCTTTTTTCATAAGTTTGATGTGACTGAGGGTGCTTCACACCAAGCAAGATTTCTGCCCCTTGGGGATTTTTTTTTTACCTCCCTACTCCCTTTCCTCCCCCTGCATTGCAATTCCAATTCATGTTTCTTCAAATCTGTAAAGCACAAAACTGACACCTGGTTTCTCCACTGGTTCTCTGTAGGTTGCAGACAAGTGATCGATTTCTTACAAAATGATCCAGGGTTTTGCCATCTGATAATGAAGCACTTTTCACAAACCGTTCAGAGGTGCAAGGCATTCACAGATGGCACTATCACAGATGGTAGTAGACTCATAAAAGGGATGGATTTTGGAGTAATTTAAGTGTGCAAATTAGTGTATAGTCCTTAACTAATTTAGATCATAACAATTTACAATTCAGATTTAAAGAAACGACTTGTCTCCCAAAGGTGTGGATGCTCTAACAGTGGAGGTTTTTAAGAAGAGATTGGACAACGATTTGTCTGAAATGATATAGGCTTTCCTGCTTGAGCAGGGGCTTGGGCTAGAACACGGGTCTACAACCCGCGGCTCCGGAGCCGCATGTGGCTCTTTGAGCCTTCTCCTGTGACTCTCAGCCTCCTCCGCCATTTGCAGAGACAGAGACAGAGAGAGGCACTTGCGCTTCCCTTCTCTCTTTCTCTTTCTCTCTCTCTCTCTCTCTCTCTCTCTCTCTCTCTCTCTCTGTGGGTGTGTAAAAAAGGGAGTGGCCTCACGCTGTCCACTGACAAGCTTATTGTGCGGGGCTCCTCCCTTTGTTGCATCTCAGCAGGAAGCAGAAGAAAGCAGGAAGCAACAGCTCTGTCTCTCTGTCTCTGTCTCTGTCTCTCTCTGTCTCTGTCTCTCTCTCTGTCTCTCTCTCTCTCACACACACACACACACACACACACACACACACACACACTCACACTGAGTGGGGGAAGAGGACTGGCAGACCAAGGGCAGGAGAGAGCCAGCCCAATAAGAATGTGGGTCAGCTTGTCGGAGGACAGTGTGAAGCCAGCTTGCCAGGTGAGCAGAAGATCAGAGAGAGGGAGAGAGAGGGGGGAGCGAGAGAGAGGGAGGGAGGGAGAGAGAGGGAGGGAGGGAGAGAGAGAGAGAGAACTCATGCACAGCAGCCTGTATTTCTTTTTAATTAAACTCTTCAATCAAGCTCTCCCCCTCCTGTGCGCGTGCATGCGCAACTTTTGCGGCTCCCAGTGTTTTCTCTGGGAAACAGGTCCAAGTGGCTCTTTGAGTGTAGAAGATCTGCAAAGTCCCTCCCAACTCTGTTATTCTGTTAAAGATGTTGCTGTGTGAAGAACTTTGTTGTTCAGTTTTCTCTCCTTAGCCTTCTCTGTCATTGAACAGCCTTATTCCTTATAGGATTTGGGGGTAAGTGTTGACTGCAGGAGAAGTTAGCTTTTCTTCAAAATACTTCTTCCATTTTGGATTCTTCCAGCAATTGCCTTTCCTTCCTGTTGTTTATTTTATTTGCATTGCTGCATAGCAGTGGTGGGATTCAATATGCGAACAACCGGTTCTCTGTGTGGATGCTGCTTCCAGAAGTCCATTCTGGGCCTGGGCAACAAAAAATTAGCTACTGGTTCTGCCGAAGTGGTGCGAACCAGCTGAATCCCACCACTGCTGCATAGCTATCACAACAAAGCATTTTATCTTGAAATTAGTACATATGAAATTTTGTTTTGTTCTCGTACTTTTGGGCAATGGTTGGGCAGGACAACTGTGAACACTGTTATGACAGCATCCCCCAGCATAGCATTCTCCCAGTCTCTTTGATTTCCATTCCCATCACAAGTGGAAAAATACAGTTGGAAAGCAAAACCCTGAAATCCCTCAAGATTGCTGAAGACTACTTGGCAGAGTACAAAAGCACTTTTTTCTTTTGTATGGAAAATGTTCTTGTTATGCCAACTCTTCTGGAAGAAGACAGTATTTTAGGAATCTGAGCTTATCTTCTATTGTGCCAACTGTTGAATATATTTAATGCATGTGGAAAAGTAAAATAGAAGAGTCAAAATGAAGGCACTTCTAGACATACTGTTATTTCATTTCCCAAATCTTTCAAATGCAGCTTGAAGCCAGCAGTAATTATCTTCACTTCTGCTGACCTTAATACTCAGAAAATGCCCTCATTTATTCAAGGCTCTCACCAGCTGATCAATAGGAGAATGCAAAGAACATCATTTGATCGTACCTTGCCCCAAACTACTATTGTTCCTGAAGTAACCAACAATCCCTCAACCCATTATCCCCCAAAGGGAAATAAAATTACCTTTTCGGTACATTTTATATACATGAAATTATTGGTTAATTGAGTAGGTGTTGTAGGCGAAGCATCCTGGTGCAGAGCCATCATTCCTCTTAAATTTAAGTTTTGAGGTGTTGAGGTGTTAGTCACAAAAATGAATATTCTTGCAACTCTTTATTTATACTATTAGATTTACATATGAGTTGACAAGAACTCTATGATCTTTGGAGACAAATTTCTTTGCAGAAATGAGTCCAATTGTTGTTGTTTTTTCTTATGATAGCCTTCCCTGCCTGGTGCCTCTAGTTGTTTTGAATTACATCTTCCTATTTCCCCTCAACTACAATGTTTATTGAGGTTGATGGTCTAGTGCAGGGATCCCCAACCCCCGGTCTCTGGACCGGTACCGGGCCGCAGCATGCCAGCAACCAGGCCGCACAAACAAGCAAAACCCCATCTGCAGGATGCAGGCAGCACACAAAACCACGCCCCCTTCGGTCCACGGAAAAACCTCTCTCCACGTAACAGAGTCCCTGGTGTCCAAAAAGTTGGGGACCTCTGGTCTAGTGCATCTTGAAGATCTCTGTTAGAGGCCATTGAGCAGTGGTTGTCCGTCAGTGGGAGACATATCACTAGTGAATGCAAATATAATCTAGAGGGGACAGGGGACATAATGAAACCTTTAAATAAATCCTTGAGGAATGTTTGTTTCTTGTAAGAAATATAACAATTATTAAATACTTATAGATGCATAAATGTTCAACTTGGGAAAAATGTGTTTTCCCTAATATGGTATGTACTTAGATTGCTTGTTTTTAAAAGAGGATTAGTCAGGATTAAGATATGAAAGGTTGAGAATCTCTGGTGTAGTGGATCCAAAGTCATCAACTTTATATGTATATTTTTTTAAATTATCCCGCAATTTAATGTAACTTTATAATTGTTCTTATTTACCAGTTTTCCCTGTTATTCTGGTACACTGAGTACTAGTTAATTGAGCTCCTATAATGTTCAGCATGGACCTGGGTTATGAATGAAAGCTCTCGTGTCAACCGCAACAAAAGAGCTCTACGTGTGATCAGATGTGTCTCGCCTTCTTAAGGTGGGAAATTTAATTGCTTCTTCTATATGTTAAATGCTAATATTAAGTGCTAATGCGGCTCTCCCAAAGCCCCAAACCATTTTCACTTGATTGCTACAGTACGGAATGTCTGTCAAAATGGAGCCATAGGCCAAACCAAATTCTATGAGCTGTGCTGGTGCTTTCTTACCAATTTTCAAGGGCAAATGCATGCACTACAGATGTTTCTGTCTAGTTGCTATTCTCAAAATTTTATGCTGAGCCTCTTCCTAACCCTAGTCCCTTCTTCTTTCAAGAATTCCTTTTGTTTTGAATATTTTGCAGGGAGTAAAACTAAAAGCAATACCTCAGAACACTGTTGCTCCATTTGCTTTTGCACCAACTTCAAATTTTTCATCCTGTCTGAAATGTTCGGCTGGTCTATGGATCCTTCTGACAGCTCCCTATTTCCTGACCTGAATTTCTAGCCTTTCCTTAGCAACAACTAGTATTTATTAGTATACAGGGAGTATTTCTAATGGGAGTTGTGATCTTTGCTAATTGCCCCCTCCCACTTAAAATCTCTTCAGCCACAATCCAGATTTGGCTTGTTGCTGATCCCCCTAGGACAGCATGACAGATAGCACTGGAACTATCAAAAAAAGAATGACTCGTTCCCCTTCTTGCTTGCCAGAGTTACCTGAAGAAAATTTGGCTCTGCAAGTTCTTCTATTGGGAAAAAAAATATAGATCCAGTCCACCAGAATGTGTATGGTTATAATTGCACAAATTAAGGATTAATTAAATAAAAATGAACACCTGCCATGCAGTTCCAGGAGGAAAAAGCACTAATGATTGGGGAATAAATGCACAGTTTGTTTCATGTTGAGAAAGACTGCAGACAAGTTGATTGCTGGATGAAATCCTCTTGTTGACTCCGTAGAGTTTAAAGGAAATGACCCTCAAATTTAGTCAAGAAAAGCCAGTAAACCCAATTCAGCAGCTTATATATTTCTTGCAAAATGGCCAGCTAGGCTTCTTAGCAAAATCCGTAAGGTACTTTTCTTCTTCTTCTCCAGAACAGCTAGATCCAGCTCTGTTTGTTCCATTATAAATAATGAAGCGTGTTCCCATTAAGCAGATAGCAATTAGACTCCACCTTCTCAATTCCCATCATTTCTTACTTATTTCTGATTCCTGTTATATTTACACCGTGCTCGTCATTGAACATATTCAGGGTAACAGACAGTATTAAAAGCTATTATAGACATAATTAATCTTCATAACATAATGAGTAATAGTAAAGCCATATAAAACATTTAAAAAGACATTTTAAAAAGGGAGGGGAGGAAAGAGGCAGCTTAGGACCAAATATGTGGCAATCCTGTCTTTCGATATCCTCCATTCTTTGCAGATAATGCAAATTTCCATTTTTCAGTCTCAATATTGGGTAGGGTTTTTTTCTAGGCATGCATAGTTTTATTAGAGGCAACAGTATGAGGTTACCAATATAATTATCAGCACGGAGATATTCATTAAAGCCCAAAGAATAGAGTAAGAATCCTTAGGTTCATCCCAGGTGGCTAATACTGTATAGGACATGTTGGCAATGGAATGCAGTCATTGAAAAAAAAATGTGGCAAAATGGCAGAAGAGCTTTTTGAAGCTGCATATTATGGAATGAATGGCTTGAACTGCAGATGCTGAGGGATTGAGATAGATCACCTAGATAGAGGGTTGCCTTGTAGTACAATGGCAGAGCACTTTTTTTGCACATACGAGGCCTTGCATTCACTTCTTCCTTATTAGATAAGGCTGAGAAAGATTTTTGTGTAAAACTCCGGATGTTGCTTCCTGCTGATAGACAGTATTGTGCTAGGTGGGACATGATCTGACTCAGTGTAAGACTTTTCTATAAATAGTTGGGGGGGGGGGGAAATACGAATAGTTTCCCCTCATCAAACAAGACTGAAGCAGTAAACCAAGGATGTGCAACCTGTAGCACCAGGCTTGCATATACTGCACCCTTTCAAAACCTTAACTCTATTCCTTCAGAGCCTCTCCAAAAGTTGCCACAATATAATTTTTAATGAAAGAAAAGGGGGAATTCTTAATAGAACAGGAATTATTGTGCTAACTGAATCTCATTAAACAGTTTCTGTTGTCCTGACTGCACAGCCTTTTTGAAATGTATTTTCTGGCTCACCGCTCAAAAGTTAGTATGGATATCAGCCAGAAAAGACTGCACCCACATAATAAAAAGTTACCTACAGAGAGCTGGTAAAATTACTTGATCCCTGATGAATGGGCTAGAAGTCTTAAAAAACAAGGAAGGACAGACAGGAGAGTATAAATTTGAAGGAACGAGCACGGGTAGCAGTAAATGAACAGGGCATGACAGCTTTCAGGGCTTCCTTTGGATTCATAGGACTGATAGAAAATTCATTGCAAAACTCCTCTTGGAACAAAGAAACAACATCTACTTATGTTTTCAAGCACATTCTTCTACAAAGTTATCTATAGCTATAATGCCCAAACCAGGGCAATCCTGTCTAAACTGTGACAGATTTACCAGCCTCCGTTGCTCTTTAACCAAAACCAAACTCTTCAGTAACCATCATAGTTGGCTCCTTCCCTTAGAGTTCTCCCACAGTTCTTTTCCCAGAATGCCCTTAGCTATTTAGGATGTCTTCTCAAACGTTAGCATGCTCATCCCTCTTCTTTCCTTAAATGAGTACCAATCTCAGTTTCTCTTACAGGTAGGACTACCTAACTTACAACCATTAATTTAGTTATCAGTAGAAGTTACAGCAGTGTCGAAAATAGTGACCTATTACCAATCCTCACACTTGTAACTATCACTATTTTGATCATGATCATATGATCAAAATTCAGGCAACTGGCAACGGGCAGATATTTGCTATAGTTGCAGCATCCAGAGGTCATGTGATTACCATTTATGACCTTCCTAACTGGCTTTGGATGAGCAAAGTCAATGGCAGAAGCTGGATTCGCCATGGATGATTCACTTAATAAGTGATTCAGTTAACAACCATGGGAGAAAAGATTGTAAAATCAGGCATGACTCATTTTAACAACTGCCTTGTTTAACAATGGAGATTCTGGTCCCAACTGTGGTTGTGAATAGAGGATTACCTCTATTACGTAAGGGAGCACAAACTATTTCTTTGGGTTTCTGTGCCATGGCTGGTCACACACTTTAAAAAAACAAAAAACCTTCCCCATGTATATCCTTAATGGCATCTGAACTGTTTGTGGTTCAGGAAAGAGATCTTTTGAAACCGATGAACAGCGAGAAAAACAAGGAACCAAAGAGGGTCTGGTTATAGAAAAATAAATTTCTTTTAGAGGTTATTAGGTAAAGAATTAAACATTATGGATACTGCAACTGAGTCTTCTATAACTTGGAATCTTCAAGAGATATTGGGACCATTACTGGCAGAATTTCCAGCCAGTATCTTAATAATTTATACGAATCTATAACTTAATAACAGAATTGGAGTGCTGATTCGTAGGAATTGTACCTCTAAAGGATATTACAGAATAGAGCTCGCTTGGGCACCAAAAGGGTAAATAAAATGATGAAAAGTTAACATTTCTCATCTGAGGGAAGGTAGTAACATTTGGAGCTGAGAAAACAGGGCACGTGAGGATGTGACAGAAATATCAAGTAAAAATAATGGAGAAATCATTTAGAGACAAGTTTTTTTTTCTTATATAAGTAGTCCTCGACTTACAACAATTCACTTAATGGCCATTCAGAGGTACAACGGCACTGAAAAAAGTGACCTATGACAGTTTTTCACACTTGATTGTTGCAGCATCCCCATGGTCACGTGATCAAAATTCAAACGCTTGGCAACTGACTCATACTGTATTTATGACGGTTGCAGTGTCCCAGGGTCATGTGATCATCTTCTGTGGCCTTCTTGACAAGCAAAACCAATGGGAGACCAGATTCATAAAGTGGGACAAAGTTCACTTAACAACTGACTCACTTAGCAACAGAAATTTTGGGGTCAGTTGTGATCATAGGTTGATACCTGGATAATCCCATTCAGCTACATGATGGGAAATAATACTTCTTCAGACAACACACACCATCCATTTGGGAAATTGACTCCTGCAGAATATGATGGCTACCTGTGGATAGCTTTAAAAGCAGATTAATATGAATCATGTGGGAAATTATTTTCAGTGGCCACTAGGCATAGCAGCTATTTTGTATCAGATTCAAATGATCCTAAATAACAATTTTTGGGAGGAAGAGTGAAAGAATACCTGCCTAATATCATAATTGTAGACATCTCAGAAGCATTAGCCATTACAAGAAACTGAAAATTATTTTATTTCTGCCTTTCTGTTAGGAAGCAGTGCTTATATAGCTATCAAAGGTATTCATAGGTAGGTTAAAAAATATTCTCATGACTTAGATCTTTGCTTGATTTTTCCTCAGTTACTTTGTGCTTTCCACTCTAGCAAAAGCCTTTAGGAGAGGTATTTCTTTAAGCTATCCATAACATTGTTTACTTGCTTCAGCAGTCTATGGCATGTGTGTGCATGTGTGTGTGAATGCACAATTGTATGTATTTATTAGCAGGCTTGCCGAGTTGGGAAAAAATATTTTCAACAGCCCCTGGAGGGGTTGAAGATCACACTTTTAAAATCGTAATGTTCACTTCACTGAAGTGTAGGGACTTGCCTGTGAGTGAGAACTGGCTGCTTTTGGGCAATTGCCAGAACAACTTTGAAAACAGCTGAGGTGGGTTTAGCTGCCTGATACTCATATGCATAAGATCATACACAGTTACACAAGTAAAAGCAATTTTCTCACAACTGAGAGCAGCTGGTTCCCATCGGTTTGATAAGACTCCTAAGTCTTCCTTACATGCAACAAAGTCAGAGATGTGGAGTGAGTCAAGGAAAAAGAAGATACAACTATTGGCATCAGCTCAGGGACTAACTTCTTCAACTCCAAGATCTCAAACAAACAGATATACACAATCCTCCCAACACACACACACACACACACACACACACACGATGACTTATATGGTACCTAAACAAGATCTTTGATCATAAAATAAAACGGTCTATGCCACAACTAGGTTTACTGTTTCCAGTTTGCTGTCCAAGTGATTGAGCTAAGCTCTGTTGCTGTTAGCTGGAGAGTGAGTCTTTTTTCCTCCTACTTGTTTTCAGCCAGACTTAGAGGAGAAAACACACATAATGCCAAAAGAAAAGAAAAAAGAAATGAAATGAAAGAGACAGGCTTTGCTCTTCCTCTTTTAAAGTCCACTTGAGAGGGAAACCCCAATCTCCTGATTAAACCTTCAGCCTTTGGTTTCCCTGGGCTTTAACTGTCTCTTCCTATTATCTGGATGGACAGGTCAGTTAACTTTGCTTTATAAGGAATGTCTCCATGTTTACTCAGGATGTTAATTTATAGCTACTTTTGGAGACTTTGCTTCTCATGCAAATAGCGGCTTGAAGAGAGAAGGGCAGCCCGTTCTGACTTCCCTTATTGACTAACACAACTTTTCTGTTGTTTACAATTCTCTTTAATCCATTTAGAAAGAAGAGCTCCAAATAAGCTTTGCATTCACACTATTAACAGTCGCATTTAGGTCTGCTGACCTTATCCTCAAATTCTCATCTTAACCTTGACTTCTACCCATTCAGAAAAGGCGAGAACACTTGGAACCAGGGCTGATAGCAAAGATAGGTAATCTGGACCCCCCCCAAGGCTTCAGACACACACCCCTCCTGCAAGTCTAGAATTTAAAGCTTTTCTTCCAATGACCTGTTCGCACCTCTTGGCTATTCCTCTACTGGCAACTTGCCAGATGGGCTATAAGGAATTCAATGTATTTTGGCAGGGAGATAAGTGGAATCAGAAAAGAATTTATCTCACCCACTTTTGACTCTATCACTGCCCACCACAGTCTTTCTTCCTGGCTCTCCTGCTGCCTGCAGATTCTGCCTTCGGGAACACAGCATGTGCCAGGAAAAAGAGTCCCACTCCTGTGTAGTTGTTTTTTAGTTTTTTTGTTCTGCAAGCAAAGCAACTTGAGAGATTCACGTGGGAGGGGGTAAAATGTATCCCTCATGTTCTAGAATTAGTTTGGGAAGAGGAATGGTGGGGGGAGAGGAGAGATAGGAACAATGCTGAATTTGAGCCTGATTATATTATTCATGAGATTCTACCTTAACCATGCTGGTTTCTCTATGTTGTGGTTACTGGCTGTGCAAGCCTTCCTCTCTGATGCACTCCATCAATCTGAAGGAGACATCTGCATTTGGCTTGTTCAGTATATTTTCTATAAAGGGAAGCTGTTTTCCCATTTCTTTCTGTCAACAAACCACCTTTAATTTGTGGGTAATGGAATGGTGTTTTATTTTAATGCTTGGGTATGATTATCCTTGGATAAAGATTAAGTAAATTAACCTATTCTCCCCACCCACCTCCCACTCCCCAACCCCTTGTGTTCTTTCTTTGCGGTTATTATCACTAAGTCTCTGATTTCTGCTTCTGTGAGCAAAATCCCACGCTGTGAATATGTTTGGCAAATCTTATATATCTCTTTCTCATGCCCAATTCCTGAAATGTCAGTGAAGGAAAATACAGTATAAGTGTTTTTCCTTTTCCTCTTTTTAGATTGCTCACAATGAAAGTATCCTTGCTGAAGTCAGAAACAATTACAATTAAAGAAGGAATAATTCCTTTAGAATCTGCAGAACGGGCAATCTAACGTTATGCACAAGCCAGAATAGCAGGAATGAAATAAATAGTTATTACCAACATGGAACATTAACTTGTACTCATTAGCACTGAATATTAGCAACAGTTTTGACTCTGAAGCAGGAATTTGATACTGTCATTCAATCCCTCATTATCCTGCCTCTGTTAATTGCTTTTAGTCAAATTTAGAGAGCAGGTACAGAGATAAAGTAGTCTATAGCAACAATATAGAAAGATTTTCCTGGAGATAAAGAAGTCTCTCTCTGTCTTTTCACTGACTTTCAGACTGGAGGAAAACACTAGAAATTATATGTCCTGTTAATAAAAAAAATGCCAATGTGATGCTCCTTGGCACTTTTATATATCTCTTGATGAGTACAGACTTAAGATGTACACAGGTAAGCACATTCTTTGAAGCTGAAAGAAGCCAGAGGAAAAATAGAGCATTTCACACATCGGTAAATTACTGTCTACTTACCAAATTTTTACATGGAGAAAAATGTAGAAAACTGGACAAATTTGTCAAAGGCCAAATCTTCTCATCTCAGTAGACTGGCTATTCTGGCCTAACAACAGCTCCATCACCAAAAATGATAGCTCTATTCTCCAAAATCTCAGATTTTTTTAAAATGTATGACTAGTCAGCAATAATATACTCCCAGTTGTAGTTCCAAAATAATCTTTTCACTGTTCAAAGTACCAAGGTAGCTGACTAAGGAGTTCAATCAATGGTATTCCCTCAATGAAATTGAAAGTTGGACTTTGAAGGAGCAGGATAGGAAGAGCATTGATGCTTTTGAATGTTGGTGTTGGAGAAGACTCTTGAAAATACTGTGGACAGCCAAGAAAACAAAAGGATCATCAAACCAATTAGCCAAAAGTCGTACTTGAGGCATAAATGATCAGGTTCAAACTATTGGACTTTGGACACTTTATGGAAAGACCTAGTTCCCTAGAGAATTTTATAGTCCTGAGACAGGTGGAAGTCAAGAGGATAGATTGACTAGCAGCAAGGTGGATGGACTTAGTTTCAGTGACAATGAGTGCACCATTGGAAGATCTGAAGGACACATTGCCGTGGAGAAAATTTGCTTCTGAACTGACACTGACTTGATGGCACCTAATAAACTTATCAGTGAGCTGACAACAGTTCCTAGGATTTTAAATGCTACTCTATCAAATGCATTTCACTTTTTCCTGCCAAGATTTTCCACATAACTTGTGTTACTCATCATCATTGCCAGTGGAATGACAACTAGCCACAACATAGCCTTACTTACACTTCAAAAAAAGCACCCCCAAATAGGGACAATCCTTCCACAACTCAGGGGGAATTGTCATTGTTGTGAAAAAGATGTATTTTACTTTCAAGGCTACCATAATGAATTCCTGAACTGTTGCTTTTTCTTGTTCTTACATTTTTATTTAACGTTGCCCCCCCCCCTACATTAGTGTTGGCTCTGACCATTTATTACTGCAGAACTTTTTTCTAGTGGTGGGGCATCCTTCGCTGTAGGCCCTGTTGTTTTTCTCATTACCTGAAATGTGTATGTTTTTCCCCTGCCAGTGCCTGCTAACTAAAGAAGAAAGAGTACTTGACATCATCTAGCTGTCCATATCTGCAAAGTAAGCCCTAGGAGGAGGCATCTTGGCTGCCAGACATGTTAGGTCATTTAAAGATGCTCTGATTACATCGGGCAGGAAGGCTGGGAAGTACAGACTGCATAGCTCCACCTTGGCAGGACTACAAGGTTAAGATGACCTGGAACATGCTCCAACATGAAGCTTCACTAATTAGAAAAAACAACCCTGATGCTAATAAACCAAAACAAACTAGAAGCAATACCGATTCTCCTGTGTGTTCCTTTTTTGAAACAAAAGGTTGGAGTAGATAAGAAGGGTAGCAATTTCATCTAGGATAAAGAACATTTGGACTTGCTAATTCTTTTAAGTCTGCCACTTTAAAGTGACCCCCAGCCTATTTTCAAATTTGAGGGAGCAAAGAAGCCAAGAGCACAATTGTTTTATGCTGAGGAAGTTTATCTGAATTAAACTAGATTAGTCCTGTTTTAGGCTTTACTTTTCCTCATAAAATTCAATAGGCTGTGTCAGAAGAGTCCACAGGCTCTGATAGTATCTTCCGAATGACAAAACAAGTGCTACAGTGCAAGTTGACATCTCTTGCATGTCACAGCAGATATACAAAAAGGGTGGAAGGCGTGTCACAATACCACAATGTTCATTTCATCATTTGCCTCCACTTGATCCTCCTGCAGAGAGCGGTGGACCATGTCAATCAAATATTTTATTTATTTTTATTTTTCACATTTCTGTACCGCCCATCTCCTTCAAAGGGGCACTTACCCTACCGTACCTAAAACCCATTCCAGGTTGAAAAAGTAGGGCTCTTTTCCTGAAACATAACAAAAGAAAGTCTGTGCTATCAAATACCTTGGCAGGACACCTAAGCTGAGATAGAAATTCTTGAGCGCAAATACCTATGGAATTTTGAAGGCATACATCACGCAAAAAATGGTGTCTGGGCCCAATCATCACTTGCAGCTGCTTGGCTCAAACAGCCAGGGCCGTCGTAAGCAAAGGAATGGAAAGCATGCAGGATAAAGCTTCTGGAATCCTTTCCCTTTACCAGCAGCGGCTCCAGGGTGCCTCGATATTTTCTTCTGTGTAATGAGGTAACGTGTTGTCGGCATCCACTTTGGTGAGTCAAGAGGGGTCAGAGGATGAAAGCAGCCTCACGCTATCACAATGCAAACTCTGCTTCTTTTGTCTGTGTGCTGTGATGTGGCATGCACACCCAAAAGGAATCCAGCTTGTACTGCAAGGGTGCTGCCCTGCTTTCATCATTTTGACAGAAGTGCTGGATCCTGCAGATGCCTCTGCATGTTACATTTGGATGTTACTTCTCTCTCCTCATATTCCCCCCCCCCTCTCTCTCTATGTGTGTATGTGTGTGCTCGCATGCACACACGGGGAAGCATGGGGCAGGCTGGTTACACCCTACCTTGAATCACATGAAGGAGGAGGCTTAGACTGGAGGGTATATCCATATTTTTGTGATTTTTTTTCCCTTCATAGCCCTCATCCAGATCTGGCTCCTAATCAAATTATATGTTTCTTTTCCTGGCTTCTCTCCTCCTCCTCCTCCTCCTCCCCCACCCCCATATTTAGTCCTATTCTGCTCAGGTTTTTTTAGACTATTATCTTACTGACAAACAGGCAGGCAGACAAACAGACAGATAGATGAACCCCTAGCTTCATTTTACACAATTTCTTTCCATCATTCCATTGGGTTGGAAAGAATAAAAATAAAGATCTTTCAGGATATATTTGGAAGAGAGAAGCAGTGAGGGGAGAGGGTATCTGATTCTCTCCAGTGTTCTGAACGTTGGGTCCTCATTTTACCAACCTCAGAAGGATGGAAGGCTGAGTCAACTTTGAGCCGGTCAGGATCAAACTTCTGGCAGTTGGCAGAATTAGCCTGCAATACTGCATTCTAACCACTGTGCTACCACTTATGCCCTTACTCCAAAGTCAATGTTTGCCCTGCCGTATAATAAACCATTTTTTTTCACCCGTGGCATTTTGCTCCAACATAGGAAGAAATGAGGTTGCGGGGGGGGGGGCAGTTAAATCATAGAAATTGCTCCCCGTACCAATTTTTGCCTTGGTGTATGTGTGTATATGTATTCATACCAACAGTTAATAGTAGCTGATGAAATCCAAAATTAGCAACTAAGAAGAGTTGGGCATATTTGCAGAATGGATTCAATTCGTTGCCCATGCAGGCTATTCTAGAAAACCCAAAAAGTTCAACGCAGGGCATCAAGGAGCATCTGGATGAAGCTGATCTATCTCATTGTAGACTGGATTTTAATCAAGTTAAAATCATACAAATGGGTAATGCACCGTAGTGAGGCATCGTATCAAGCACCTCTGATACCCACAGCAGTATATCAATTATGAAACTGTATGCAGCCAATTGAGCACTAGCCAGATCAAGTGTGTGTCCCTGTGTATAGATATGTACAGATACATGGTTCATACATATTAATTCATAACTTCGTTGATTTTGGCTTAATATGGTATATGAATCCAAACACTGCTCTATTCAAATCATGCCTTATGGTTTAGTAGGATATATGAAGTTATTTTTTAATCTGCATTACCAATATTGAATACAATATTTGATATTGTATTCATGGCAGGTTATACTAAAACAACTTGATGTTCCTTCATTCTGGGAGAAAAATAAACAAGCAAGTAACAGTCCAAGAGTTTATTGGATGTATTTGCATATGACATTTCAGGTATTTTTTTTGAATTCAGGGATTGTAAAAGTTGCTATTTGTTGAACAAGGTATTATTTCCTCATTTTTCATATATACAAGGTCATAGTACAGGTAGTCCTCAACTTAACTACCACAACTGAACTCAAAATTTCTGTTGCTAAGGGAGACATTTCTTAAGTGAGCTTTGCCCCATTTTACGACCTTTCTTGCTACAGCTGTTAAGTGAATCACTGCAGTTGTTAAGATAGTAACACGGTTGTTAAGTGAATCTGGCTTCCCCATTGACTTTGCTTGTCAGAAGGTTGCAAAAGTTGATCACGTGACTCTGGGACACTGCAACCATCATAACTATGAGTCAGTTGCCAAGCGGCTGAATTTTGATCACATGACCACGAGAGCGGCAAAAGTCGTAAGTGTGAAAAATGGTGATAAGTCACTTTTTTCAGTGCTGTTGTAACTTTGAATGGTCACTAAATGAACTGTTGTAAGTCAAGAACTACCTATAGTTAAAAACAAGCTGCTTTAGGAAAGCTTATGTTTTTTAATGAAATTTCTAAGTTGGAAAAAGTGCTACCAGAATCCTGTTTTTTTTGTTGTTGTTTTTTGCCAATTTGGTATAATGATTAAGTGTTGGCTTAGAAACCATGAGACTGTAAGTTCTAGTCTCACCTAAGGCAGAAAGCTGTCTGGGTGACTTCATTCTCTCTTAGTCTAATGCACCTCACAAATTTGTTATTGTGGGGAAAATAGGAGGGAGGACTATTATGTTCACTGCCTTGAATTAGTTTTAAAGTAATAAACATACATAAAGTAATACATGCAGGATAAATATCAAATAAATAAATTAAACTAATATGGCTCTCCTCCTACGTCATAAGGAGTTACTTTATGTATCCTGCTAAGAAAAAAACAAACAAGCCATACTGTAACTTGTCACAATGTTTGAAACACATCCTAGAATTGTTCTATCTCTCTAATGATAAGTGATCAAATGAGTATTTTCTCTTCTGGCACATTGGCAAGAGAAGGTATCCTGAACTGGCTGAACGAACCTAAAAGAGAAATCTGATGTTGCCCTGGAGCAATATAAGGAGGCAAAAGAAAAAAAACCTGTAAGAATATTTTCTAGTTGTCATAAGAAACAATGGCAAACAATGAAAGAAGAGTAAAAACTATTGGGAATATTTACTATCTATTATAATGCATATCATTTATTCTACATTTATTTATTGGTTACTGTTTTATTGCCACAGAAGTGCTTTTCCCTCCAGAAAAGGCAAAGGATTGAGTGATATTTTTTTTTTAAAAAGTTTTGCCTTCACTATTTTCAGTTTGAAGCACTAGCAAAAATTCTTTGACACACACAGCCCATCTTTGTCCCCTTCAAGTTGTACTTATTCAACCTTCTGCCAGATTTGGTAAGTTGCTTACCTATAGGGATCCTCATGATTTATTAGAAGAACATCTAATTGAATAGTTCATTTCCATAAAATTAGTCACATCTGAAAATGAGTTGGTCATTAAATGCAGCCCCTGGGCATATTAGATTATATCAGAAACTCTCTTAGGACTGCCAAAATCTCTTCAAAGTATTAATGGCACCATTATCACATTGGCATTCTTCAGATCGCTTTGGTTTAGGGACATAAAATTGCAAGAAAAAATGGTTCTAATGCTGTGTATCACCCCTATTTATTGTTATTAACAAATTGATGAAAATATAAAGGGAATGGCATTGAGAAGTGGATTTTGGCATTGGGAAGTGGACTTATGATGGAACAATCATATATTCATTAACTGTGCTTATGATGCAGCAATCACTTATTTACTGTATTTGTGTCCCCTATTTGGTCTGCACTAGCCCCTCTTAGCTCAAGCCAGCTTATAAAAAATCTCCACTGATTTTATCTCCTCAGAGCAACCCTGTGTAGATTGGACTGAGAGAAAGTGAGTGGCTTAAGGTTAACCAGTAAATGTAACAGCTAGGGATGAGCTGGAACTTGAGTCTTCTTTAACATTAACTATGTTAATACTGGCTGGGGCATTCTATGCCAAATCAAACTGTACTTTGCTTGATTTAACTTTGCATGTTGATAACTATTGTGGTTATCAAGATTGCATGTTGATCAGTTATTGTGTGTAAACTAAGGGTTTAATGGTTTTGATGTGAACATACGCCTTTAGAGTTTGTTCAATAAATCATGGTTAAAACCCATGGCTTAACTAGATGTACCTTGATTCCTATACAGGTACTGTATTTAGAGTGGGTGGTGACACTCAGCCCCTAAACCACTGCAACATTTTGATCTTGTCAGAAGGCTCCCACTGAGATTCTGCTTTTCAAGCCTCTACACAGACCACATGTTTGATCCAAAGTTACAATCCATCCTGGCCCTTTGTGGGTTGGATCTGAGGATAATATTGTTTTGAAATCTGTCCTTCAATTTCTGAACATTTTGTTCCTCTGTGAAAGAAGGTCATATTTTTTTTCAGGCAGCCTTTGCAAAGCTTTAACAGGGTGATTCAGACTGACAAAGCTTTAATTGAATCACCCCATGGAAGCAGATTTGTGAACCGAAGCAAGGCCCTGCTCTGTGGCAGATCATAAATTTAATAACTTTTTTGCTGCTTCCGGATTTGTTATAGATAATATGTGGAGCTGCAGCTTCATTTCCCAAAATAAAGGCTGCTGGGGGCCAGCTGAGTGGTTGAATGGGATGTGTGACATGGAAAAAAGCAGTTGGCCAATAAATTTTAAATTCTCTGCCTATCAGCAAGGCAAATTTTCTTTCGGCTTCATTCAGCTTTCTCAGTTCTCAGCTTCTTTCATGTGGCCAACCACAAGTTCTTGCTTTGCTCTCCCTTGTGCTAATTTAATAGCAGCAGCAGTAGTAATAGTAGTAGTAAACTTTATTGGTAAAATTTATTCACTAGGCATTGACCAAATCAAAACCAAAAAGAAATTCTGAGATAGCAAATAAAAACCATAGTAAAACTTAATAATTATAAAAGTGGTGTGGTGAAAGTATGGCATATTTTACAAATACCAAAACAAAAGTTAGTCACACAAAGAGAAATGAAATCTTGTTGAATAACCAATAACAACTGTAAGGAAAATGCATCCAGGTAGCCAGGAAACCTGACTAGACAGCTGCAGCTATCCATTTTTATAATAAGGGCAATAATAAGAGTTAATGTTTTAGGAATTCCTCCACACATGTGCATTTGTTTGAATGGGATA
>NW_015387186.1:93015-104062 GCF_001527695.2 Protobothrops mucrosquamatus | reverse complement strand
TCAGCACCTCATAAGGGAAGTCAAGGGTTATTTTTCCAGGACCTGTCAAATCTGTCAAAAGCATTTGAAGAATTTTT
Organism: Protobothrops mucrosquamatus; assembly: GCF_001527695.2. Classification (NCBI taxonomy): domain Eukaryota; kingdom Metazoa; phylum Chordata; class Lepidosauria; order Squamata; family Viperidae; genus Protobothrops; species Protobothrops mucrosquamatus. The sequence goes on along the minus strand of NW_015387186.1, from coordinate 103,985 downwards.
TTTAAACATTGGATTATGATACTTGAACCTAAATGCAACTTAGACTGTTTGATGGATAATTTGGAAACTGTCATCTATCCTTCCTCATCTGTACTATTTCTTCCTTGAAAATTTGAATGTTTCCAAATTTTATTTTGGTGAAACTCTTGGAGAGCCCAAGAGAAACAAGACTGAGCTAATGTCCTCTAAAGATCCTATCCATCTTTAGGATCTCTAAAGATCCTATCCTATCCTTAAAAGCAAAACATTTTTTTTTAATCCTTATGAACTTTCAGATTACCTCCTTTTTCACTGTTGTCCTTTACTTTTTTCAAAGAAAATGTGGTCACTCTGATCATGGGTTAAGGAGAAATCTGGGGTCAAAGCATCTCTGGTCAATTCAGATCCAAAATCGTAAATCAAAATCTATTCATGCCCTCCTTGAGACTCAGATTTCCACTTAGACATGGATCAAAACAGATTTTCAGAAGCCTTTTCTCAGATTCTTCTCAGACCTCTGAATGCTGTTCTTAAGCTTGCTTTATTATTATGGGTTAGCAGGACATTTCTGTTACGCACTTCTTCATTCCTCTGTAGTGATGCATTCACAGGTTGTGTGTTCAAAACAATGAACTGGACAGTTACAGCATTACAATAGAGGCCCCACCCATGTGTATGGGGGTTAATATCACCCATTCAAAGAGGTGGGGCTTCAATCACAATGCCACAACCATCATCCTGACTGTTTTCAGCCTCCAGAGACCCAGTTTCTGCTGAAATTCTCCCCAGTTGCCTGCTTTCAGACCTGAAAAACATCAAGGACGGAGCATCCTCACCAAATTTTTCCTTGTAATTTAATTGCATCCACTTGGGATCTGATTGACACATTGGAAATCACTTAATCAACTCATCCCTAAAGGCAGCAAACTTTATTCTTCCTATAATAATTTCATCAACTGCTTTTTTGAGGGAAAAAACCCTCAAAAACCATTTTTCCCTTATCAAATTAAATGAGAATCATTAGAAACACACAGAAATGACATTTTGGCACAACATTCCTGATCCCTTTCCAATTAACCTTTCTAAGAGCTGGATATGAGAAGCTTATTTATTTAATTGAAATTCTGCGAAGATGCAATCTTCACAGAATTACTTATAATGATTTACAGGAAATATTAAAACCCAACAATAATTAAAACCTTAATAAATAGTAAGAACCTACTGCATTCACCTTCTGACCAGCAAATACAATAAGGTCCAATGTCTAAAACAAAAGGTCACTATATGTTCAATGATGAAAAAAAAAATCCTTAGTATTATTTAAATCAGAGATGCACCCAAGCAGAGTGTGGTATAGCTAAAGAAGAACATAAACCTACCAGCAAAGAGTTATGGTTTTCTGTGAGACTTTTCAATTGTATTTGTATCTTTAAGAATATATTTGATGGCAACTGAATTATGTTGGATGTATCCTTTGCTTGGCCACTCCAATCTCTTGGCTTAATAAAAAAGTAGCAGTAAGCTTGAAAAAAGCAAACCTTAAACAACTCTCTAATACAGATTTGCCCTGGTAAATCTCTTTCATAAAGGATCTCCCTGAAAGTAATCACTGACGCTTTATTCCTCCGGGGCTTATGAAATGATTGCTGAACATTCTTCCCTCTTAGTTCCCAGTCCTCGTTTGACTGGAACTGTGGTGTAGTGTGCACATTTTGCAGAGAAGACACCCTGCTGCTCCTTTGTAGGAAGTGGCATAAACAACCCAGCCATAATAGTTGCAGGTTTAGTGTGGTTTACCTCAAGACGTCATATCAGTTGCCCAAGAAAAATCAGGAAGCCTGCTGCCTTACTCCACTCTGTTGATAGGAAGGGGAAAACACGTCTCCCGTTTGATTTTGATTTTTTGAAAAGAACAGTTGGGCTTGCTGTCTAGCTGTTAGAAAGAGGCCCTATATGGGTAGAGATAAATGCACATGTTAAAATGCGATTGAAGCAATTTCTGCTTAATTCAGCTTGCGCTTCAGTTCAACTTTGCTGAATTCTGAGACGTTTTTAACCAATGAACATTGATGTGTGAGGAGGGGAAAGCCACATCTGCCCTACTTAGATTGTATTTTGGAAGAGCCATTGCAAGCTGGGAAAAGTAATACCAGGCTTGGGGGACCAAAGATCTAATTTTTGGGGCAGTTCTGCAGATATCTCTATGCAAACACACAGACATGCGGATGTATAGTATGAGTACATTAGCCACATGTTATTATTTAAATATGAAGGCTAATGACTTATTCTTTCAGATGCATAGGAGATAAGCAAAGCACTTGTGTTTTCTAGGTCAGTGACCGAGTTCATATATGAAACTAAACAATGGTTTTCACTTTACATTATGGGTGAATATCACTGACATGGCTTATTCAACCAACCTTGATTGTTTGTGGCTTAAATAACAAAACCCAGCCAATAGCTTTTCTCATTTATTTCCTAGTGCACAATCCCAAAAAGCTACAGCACCAGCCCGAACAGTATTATTATTATTATTATTATTATTATTATTATTATTATTATTATTATTATTATTATTATTATTATCATCATCATCATCATCATCATCATCATCATCATTATTATTACTATTACTATTATTATTAACTGGAACTGTTTAAAAGTATCTTTTAGGGGACAGAGATAGTCTTACCTGTATTCAGATGTTCTTGGCAGCTGGTTCCCACAGCAATTGATTCACCTATCTTTAACTACTAGGGTTGAGGAAAGGAAATGGCATAACTTAAACTTAAAGCATAGCCATTCTGAACCATTTTTAGCATGGTTTTAGCATATTCATGCAACTGGAAAAGAAATTTTGGGAAGAGGTGTAACTGGAACAATACCTATTATTTCTATCAGAGAATTTATATAAAACTACCTCTCTGTTGGGTAATTGTCTAATTAATGTCAGAGTCCTTGGTTTTTTCTTGTCCCATTCAAGCAACAGTCAGTGGTTTAATGTGCTTTTCTGTACTGAGATGCAGGCACAGAACCAAAAATCAAGTTGCAATGCTGCCTCCATGGCTAGTTTAGAGTTCTCAGACTGTCTGAGAGCCATTTTGAAATGTTCTTCAGGATGTAATTGAGAAATAGTTTAATACTTGCTGTGATAGAGTAGGATGTTTAATCTCCACAACATCCCTGCTATTCCTCTTTGATCATGTCATTGATGTGGCAAATGGGGATTTGTACTTGCACATCACCTGCCATACTGGGCTAAGAGCAGCAACATTTTCCACCACATGAAACCCAACCATTTTGCAAAAGGCAAAGAGATGTTGGGATGAACCACGAGGAACCAATGGAGGTTCAGCCCATGTTTATGGATTCAAATGCTTTCTTTATAGCATTGGATGTTACATGGCAGTGTTGATGTCATATTGGGCGAGGTTTCTTATAAAACAAATCTGTATCTCTTGGTTTTCTGCCCAGTGCAAACTCACAAAGCAATGAACATGCCATTAGGGTCCGCCCTTTTTTAGTCAAAGGATGGGGTTCCCAGTATAGAGGATATATACCGCCTCACAAAGCCTTTTTAATTAATATGCCAACATTATATTGCTGCTGGTTGTGCAATCTTGGTGCAGAACTTCTTGAGGTGTGACTTTGCGATTTTATCTTGATGTTTGAAGTGTGATTTTTATCTTGGATGTTACCATGCCCAATAGCTGAAACATTCTCCCTGATTACTTTTTTCTAATTCATTGGCACACTAGAAATAATTTGCTTATGATTCTCAGCTTCTATATAAGGTGAAAACCAGAACAATTTTGTAAACATATGATACTGTTGCAATCAGCACCATACCGTCCACATCTTTTTATCTGGGCAGCACGGAATATATCAGATAAAACATCTTAGAACCAAAGTGCATCTGCTGTAATTCTGCTGGATTAGCCTTGGGAGTTGCAAAGCTGCAGCTTCTTTCATATCAGTCATTAATGTTAAAACCTAACATCTACGTCTTGCTATTTTGGTGGTAATATGGTAACATATTCATATTGAAATAGTGCTTTTCATTTTGGGCATCTGGGAATCCTAGATTTTGAAGAGGAAGTATAGCAAAAACATTAGTCACAGAGTAGTGGTCTGCAATGGTGGAAGGGATACACCTGCAAAGGAATGTTTGTGCATTCTATGAATGAATCCTTGCAAATTCCACGAGACCCTTAATTTTGCCCAATATTTCACACTAACTGGTTGTACTGTCTAGGATATACTGAGAAGATCCTGCAGAATGTACAAGTTAGAATAGAATAACAGAGTTGGAAGGGACCTTGGAGGTCTTCTAGTCCAACCCGCTGCTCAGGCAGGATACCCTATACCATTTCAGACAAATGGTTGTCCAGTCTCTTCTTAAAAACTTCCATTTACAACTTCTGGAGGCAGGTTGTTCCACTGATTAATTGTTCTAACTGTCAGGAAATTTCTCCTTAGTTCTAGGTTGCTTCTCTCTTTGATTAGTTTCCATCCTTTGCTTCTTGTCCTCCCTTCAGGTGCTTTGGAGAATAGCTTGACTCCCTCTTCTTTGTGGCAGCCCCTGAGATATTGGAACACTGCTATCATGTCCCCCCTCGTCCTTCTCTTCATTAAACTAGACATACCCAATTCCAGTTCTTTATATGTTTTAGCCTCCAGTCCCCTAATCATCTTTGTGGCTCTTCTCTGCACTCTTTCTAGAGTCTCAACATTATTTTTTACTGTACATTGTGGTGACCAAAACTATATACAGTATTCCACGTGTGGCCTTATTAAGGCATTATAAAGTGATATTAACACTTCACGTGCTCTTGATTCTATCCCTATCTGTAGGTTTGGTTGTATGTGTACATATATGTATGTATGTAAATTTATGTATGCAGGCAGTAGGAGATGACTCCACATCTTAATCCCTTGGAAGTATTCTGTCCACCATCCCTGCTGGGGTGACCTAATTGTGATAGGTTAATTCATTTCAGCCATGCTTGTCATTGCAGAGTTGGGTGGAAAGGAGGCTTAGAAGAATCATCTCTTGACAAAGAAGACAACACCAGGCATGGTGCAATTGATTGTTGTTTCCCCTCAAGCAAAACACATAGCAAAAGGTCCTTTGAGTGATTCTTATTAAATTGCAGTGACCTATAATTAATGCATTATCTGATTAATTTAAATTTAATTAAATGCAAATAAGTGGAGGAGGGAAAACATAAAATGCTTTTACAGTTTCTTTTTAAATTAAAGTAATTAAATGCTTTATTTTTAGTTTTGCCTCCATCCATTTTTGTTAAGACCCCACCCAGGTTTTGCCCTAGAATCCCACTTAATGGTGAATTTAGGTGTGTAATCCTCAGCTGCCTTCTGAATGGGAAGCTGAATGAGAAATCAGCGCAGGCATGTCACATACAAAAGATGAAACAGTTCAATATTTTAAAATAATCTATGTAAAATCTTCTTGCAATTAAATTTCACTCTTGATTACTTTATGGGCATGTTTAAACAGCTATTCTGGGGGTGGGCGATGGTTTATGTTTGTCTTGATTCCTGACGTATACTGATACATCCCTGCAATTTTCTGGGAAATATTTTCAGAAGTGGTTTGTCATTGCCTTCTTCCTGGGGTTGAGAGAAACTGACTGACCCCAAAGTCACCCAGCTATTTTCTGTGGCTAAGGCAGGTCTAGAACTAGTCCGGCATCTTAACTACTATACCAAATTAAGTGTATTTACGGAGATTACCTATAACAATATAAAAGTGGTTTATCACTGGCCCCCTGAAAGGTGATTTCCCCCCTAATTTTAATTTCACATTCCCAGTCTACTTAACAGCCCTTGGATTCTTTGGAAAAATCTCATTCAAATATTAACCAGGCCCACCTCTGCTCAGCTTACAAGCCCAGACAAGATCAGGCAAACACTTCTCTCATCCCTAAAGAGAGATTCCATTAACTCACACATGAGTGACTAGGTGACCTCAAATCTCCCTGTTTGGCTAGGTTGGACAGAATAGTTAGGAAATATTGGTATTGATTGTATTTCTATGCAAATTATTTCTACACCTAAATCAATTAGCCATGAACTAAGAAGAAGGTGTCTATTTAGTCATACAGTATACAACCAGGGCATATTTAAAGAGTTTTTCCAATTACAGTTATAATCACTTGAGTTTATTCACATAAATAGCTATGTAATCCACTGTCTGGAAGAGTGGACTTTGATTACTTTTGGCCTGTTTCCATCTGAGTCATAGACTCGTGACTTTATGGTAGTCATTAGCTTTGTGTATAAATGTTTTCCTATTCTCCCAGTTGACTGTCCCTCGTTATGTCTGTCCCCACTTTCAAATGTCTTTCTATTTCCTCATTATTATAACCCGAGCCCCTCCTGTCCTTAAGTTTCCTGATCAGTTCCTACATGAAATTTAACGTCTTATTCAATATGTTACATGTCATTTAAGGGCAATTTCCTATGAAAAATATTGTTGGAATCCAACTTATTTATACCTTATTCCTGTTATTAAAAGTTACCTTTGCTCTTACTCTCTTTGGAGATTTAAAGGCATTAGTGTCCTGGTTGCAAACAGAAAATAAGACTTCCTAATACTGTTATGAGTCTGAAGCTGCACTAAACATCAAGGAGAACTGACCCTTGTGATGAAATACCTCAAAGTCTTCTTTACCTCTAATGCCTCATTAAAACTTTAATTCCCTTCCATATTCCTCACTATCCAAATGTAAAACAGAGAGACTTTTCACGGTATATTTCTACAATATGGCAACACACCAAGTGGGTATTAACATATATCCAAGGATTTTGTGCCAGACTAAAGAACTGGGAATATTTCTACAATATTTCTGGGTGCTACAGAGTATTTCCCTCTAATCAGTGTCTCAGGATTAACAACATATTTTCAAGCTTTTCTTCGCTGGCAATCCTTATGTTTTGATTTGATTCTTTTCATTGTTCTAGAACAGGGGTTCCCAACCAGGGGTGCGAGACAATATCCCAGGGGGTGTGAAAACTTGAGTTTTCAAAATTATAGTGTATATGCATAATTTGTTGCCATTATTTTGAACTTTTGTAAGAGGTGCAAGAATATATCAGAAGCATTCTAGGGGTGCAGGGTATAGAAAAGGTTGGGAGCCACTGTTCTAGAAGCTTTGCTACTACCTATAACATGGAAAAGATCATAATAAGGTTGTCTAAATTATGAGCTGGGAACAAGACAAGATTGGTATAAAATAGGTAGTGATAAATTACCATAATCCAGTTTTGGTCAATGCATTACAAAAAAGAAGTTGAGACTTTGGAAAAAAATGCAGAGAAGAGCAACTAGAATGATTAAAGGCCTGGAGACTAAAACATAGGAAGAATGGTGGCAGGAACTGGGTATGGCTAATCTAGAAAAATCTAGGGGTGACATGACAGTAGTATTCCAGTATTTGAGAGATTGCCACAAAGAAGAAGGGGTCAACTTATTTTCCAAAGCACCAGAAGGCAAGACAAGAAACAATGGATGGAAACTAATCAAGAAGAGAAACAACTTGGAATTAAGGACAAACTTCCTAACAGTGAGAACAATTAACCAGTTGAACAGCTTGTCTCCAGAAGTGGGTCCCTCATCACTGGAGGTTTTAAAGAAGAGACTGGACAGCCACTTGTTTGAAATGGTATAGGGTCTCCTGCTTAAGTAGGAGGGGTTGGACAAAAAGACCTCCAAAATCCGTTCCAGCTCTATTCTGATTGAATATTGCTGGTAAATCTGGAGGCAAGCTCTTAGACTGATCCTGGTAACTATATGGCTGGCTTAAAGGTAAATATTTAGTTTCATAAAAATGAAGTTGGATGGTTTTTGTGATCCATTCATCCTTTGGGGTCTAGATGCACAGTGTCTTACATTGCCTATGTATTTTCATTCTTGGGGACTACCATAGTTAATTTTATGATCAACCTATCATATTCTATTTCTTTTATTTTAAAGATTAAATTCTGTTAGCCACATTGAGTATTATCATAGTAGAAAAGCAAGGCATGTAGCAAACAAAGTCACACTGTGTTATCAATGATATAACATAGAGTAACAGGATTGGAAGGTACCTTGGAGGTCTTCTAGTCCAATCTCGTGGTCAAGTAGGAGACCCTATAACATTCTGGAAAATGGCTGTCCAATTTCTTCTTGAAAACCTCCAGTGATGGAGCATCCCCAATTTATAGAGTCAAGCTGTTCCACTGATCAAGTTCTAGGTTGGATTTCTCTTTAATGATCTTCCACTCTTTACTTCTTGTCCTATCCTTAGGTGCTTTGAAGAAAAGGGTGACTCCCCCTTTTCTTTTTTCTGTGACAAGTCTTCAACTACTAATGACAGTGGGCTTAGGCACAGAGATTTTAAACAGTGGTTTGCATCAATATATCTTGGAAGCAAATCCACTCACAACTGATATTCTGAACATCTCATTGCAAATGTTGGCAGACAATTACCTAAATATTAAATGTCAGACTAATCCCATAAAGATTACTAGATTTCTCAAATGTCCTAGACTACAGCAAAAATACAGAGTTGTTTATGGTTAAGCATGTTATTCAAATCCAGCTACTGTCTTAGATGTTACACAAACTATAATATGGTTATATTTACTAGGGCACAGCACATGTGAACATAGATTGTGATTTGTTAAGTTGAGTTTAGCATGGTCTAAGAACAGTACAGTAGTTAAAAAGCACTTGTGTGTGAGACTTGAACATTTAGTGACTCTATTTTAGTGACTCTATTTTATTACAATTTTAGAGAGAAAGGAATGAAAGAATCTATGCAGGAAAATGGCTTGGCTTGCTCAGACTAGAAAAACTGCCTGAAACCCTGGAAACTCTCAGGATTGAAAATATTGGCCTAGATCAGGGCTCCTCAACCTTGGCAACTTTAAGACTTGGGGACTTCAATTCCCAGAATTCCTCAGCCGGCAAAGCCGGCTGAGGAATTCTGGGAATTGAAGTCCCCAAGTCTTAAAGTTGCCAAGGTTGAGAAGCCCTGGCCTAGATGGATCTGTGCTGGATAAGCAGATTTCTGTATTCACATTTTTGAGAGGCCGGAGAACGAAATCAATGAGCGCAGGCAGCTTCACCCTAGACAGAGAGCCTTGGAAGGAATCTCTTGGGATGCACCTCCTGTCTTTCCCCCTTACTGCTGATATCCTAAAGGTGACTTCCCTGAGGGATGCCTTTATTCTCTTATTTTCCCCAATGAGCCATGCTCCAGTTTTTCTTCAGCTCCTATAAATCCTTCACCCAATGAGCCTATCAGCTGCTTTGCAGGGCTGTTGTGAAGTTTAATTAATTAAAGCTTCTGATGTGCTTTGAAACTCTTGGATGAAATCCTTGCTGTAATTGCGAAGCATTATTCATATTCTAATCCAAAACTTCACACGCTGTCTCCTCTTGATGCTATCAGTTATATTGCATACATTAACAGAAGCTGCCTCAGCATGACTTGGTTCATGTTTATGAACAGCTGCTGGAGGTACAATCAAGCAAAGTCCCACCCAGATGCCCAGGCCTTGTTATTGCCAGGCAGGGACAAAGTTGGCCCAAGGCTGCATTCCTTCAGAATAAAATACACTGATGATACTACGGCACAAGGAGTTCATCAGATTCAAATTTATTCTTGATACTTTGGCCTCAAATCAAATAATTCTTTAGTTATGAGCAATTAAGCATGTAACTAAAAAAAAATCTTGTGGTGCCCGATAAAAACTGTTATGATTTTGCAGCAAACACTCGGCGTGGACTATAATCTTCTTCATGTACAAAAAATTTATGTTGCAGTACTTGTGTTACATATCACAAGATTCTTTGTTGTTTTTGTAGCGACAGATTAAGTCAGCTAATTCTGAACACCCAAAACAAAACAAAGCTGTCTCTGCCTTAATCTCATTTTCCAAAACTGGATTTTCTTTATAATCATCTTTTCCTTGGGTGTTTCACACACATATATTGAAAGAAGCAGCATTTAATAGAAGGGGGGGAAGCTTCAATTGCTTTTTTTTTTTTTTTGCTTCATGTGCTAAGCAACTAAGAGAGGCATTGTCCTCTTGTTGAGAAATGGGCCTTGTGTCCAAATAATGCTCCACTGTACAGGCAAGCATGACCAAAGGATTTGTTTCCTGTCCTTCATGCTGCTTCATGTGCAGTTCAGTTCCTACATTTAGCTATAAGACAGTCCTTGAATTGAACTCTCAGGAGCTGCCTGTTCCTCAAGGTTAGAACCTTTGCTTGACTCAGCATGTACAACGTTGCATACCCATCAGTCCTAAAGAACATGGCTAAAGGTGAGGGAGGAGGTCTGACCTCTGAAAATCCAGATATGTCAGCTGCAGCTTAAAGGATCCCAATTAGCAAGAATCAGAAACCTTCGATGGCTCGCAAGACCAAAACAGAAGGATGAAGAAGTCTGATCAACATCTGATGGGTATTGTTGGGAACAGAAGTGCATCTTTGGCCTTTTCCAATGTTGTTATTGCTGTTATTTTACCAGCCCTTGTAAGGTACTGGGCAGAATAACGTTTCTCAGCTGAGGAAATGGGGTACCTTCTGTTGCTACCATCAGATTTTAGGAGACCCAGGACAAGTCTCTCCCCACTCCCCATCCTACGACTACTAAGTGCTATGGTGCCTTAAGAAGTGGTGCAGCTGGGCAGGCAATATCTGTTTCTTTACTAAATACAGGAAGCCAGACAGAGCCTTGGAAACACACAGCTATTGAGGGCACCCACCACTTCGATACCTTCATTGACTCAGTGCCTTTAAGATAGTGTCTGATATCATCCTCCTGTATTAGGTGTCTAAACAGTGTGTGCGTTCAGGAGCCATCCAATGCAGTGCATGCATGGTTTATCTGGAAGATCAATTTGGGGCACTTGCAGTACTGTGAGCATGATCCCTGTCCTGGGGAGCTTTTACCAAATGGGGTAGGCTGCAC
>NW_015387186.1:80674-92912 GCF_001527695.2 Protobothrops mucrosquamatus | reverse complement strand
ATACCTTCATTGACTCAGTGCCTTTAAGATAGTGTCTGATATCATCCTCCTGTATTAGGTGTCTAAACAGTGTGTGCGTTCAGGAGCCATCCAATGCAGTGCATGCATGGTTTATCTGGAAGATCAATTTGGGGCACTTGCAGTACTGTGAGCATGATCCCTGTCCTGGGGAGCTTTTACCAAATGGGGTAGGCTGCACTATGGGATGCCAAGTCTCCTGTACATCCTGTAGATTCTCTTGCTATTATAGACTGGCAAGTGAGGAGAAATAAAGAATTATGCCTTTATTTTTTCCCCCATTCAGGGTTCATGGCAGCTTGTGAATGTATGGGAGAATTTCTCTGGGGATATAAATGATCATCTCCTTTCCCATCGCTATTGCTGCAAATAATCTTAGCGCTTTTGTGGTTAAATTTGGAGAAGAAAGAAAACACAGCAGTCTGTGAACTGTACACAGAAAGTGAGACTTTTGCCTTTGTGGCAGTGGGCGCAAGCAACAGCACTGGTGGCTCAAAGTTTCAAGTAAGTACTGCTAGTTGCTGGCAGAGAAGTACTAACAACAGCAGAATTGGCATTTGGTATTGCCCTTTCTTGGGACCAGAAGAAGACAGGGAGCAAATGGAGGTGAAGGTGCTACAGATGCAAACAGCTGGGCACAGGAAGCCAAACAGTGAAAGGAAAAGCACCAGAGTGGAAGAAGAAAACCGCAGCTGTTTGGCTGTTTTGTTTCAATTGTGCAATAAGGCAACATAGCACATTTCAAACCTGTGTTACAAGTTTGTCGCCATCATGCAATATTATTGCAGTAGAGGCTTTCATGCAGGCTACGCAGTGACTCCACATGCTTATACGGTCTTCAGTAGGCAGTAGAAAAAATTGCAATCACTGCCATCCCAAACTGATAACATATTTACACAAAGGTAATACTGGGCTGCCTTGTGAGATTTGCCAATTTTGTCTTAGTGATTTTTTTTTAAAGTAACATTGGCATTCTGAGGATGATGCTGGTTAAGGGTCACCAAGTTGCCATTAGGGATTTAAAGGAGTATCACTTTAAAATTCAGAATTATGTCCTCTGAAGTATTGGGTTATGAGTGTAACTGGAAGCTCAGCATACACTGACCTTTTCAGTAGTACCTGTTGATGCAACTGTTGATAGTTGCATTCTTTCTTGACTAACAGAAGAACCTTAAATTTACTTCCCCAGAATAATCTTTGCTGAATCCCAAATAAACTCCCCCCCCCTAAGAATTTACAACACAGTATCAGGTTGCTATTAAGGTAGTGATTTTGGGGGGGCAGTTTTTTTGAAAAATTGATGACTAGATGGTCTCCTTTGGTTCGAGTAACATGTGCCAGAATGAAAGGAGACCTACTTGATAACTTAAAGACATTGGTATGGAAACCTGGTTGGCAGAAAAAGAAAGCTAGAGTTAGGTTTAAAAAATGGGGCCTTCTGACTTACTAAGAGAGATCCTAATGTCTCAACTAATGGGCTAAAGGGAGACTTGGAGATGAAGGGAAATATGACTATTAGAATCAAATGTTGTTGGAAAACTAATAATAATAATAATAATAATAATGATGATGATGATGATGATGATGATGATGATGATGATGATGATGATGATGATGATGGATCAATTGGCCTAATAATTAGGGTTTAGATTTAGAAGGGAAATGGAAATTAAATATCAGGAATCAGCTTTGAATTATCCCTTAGCCCAAAAAATATAGATGATGGATTTGAGACAATAAATGTTACTCTATTATTAAGCTTGATGTACTAGGATGAGAATTAGAAAATGTTTATGAAATAAAATAAGAATATATCTAAGTAAGTAATATGTGTATTTCAGCTATTATAACTTTTGTGTAGTGAAATAAAGGAAATTTGGGTTACCAGAAATTTGAATATTATGGATGTTAAAGGTTAAAATTGGAATATTGTAATTAGAAATTAAGAATTAAGTAAAATTTAAAAACAGGATATGGATATGTATAAACAAAAAATAGATTGACAAATGTTTTAATTGAGCTTGCTATGATTAGGAACTTACTAATTTAATTATGTTATGTCAAATGTTAATGGAAAATAGAGAAGGAATTTTTGACAATGTACCCTGAAACATGTACTAAAAAGGCTGTTACTGAACTATACTAAACTATTGATTACCTGGTCACACGTTGCTTTCTAAATATGTGGATGTTAAATTGGAAAACTAATAAAATTTGTTATAAAAAAGGTAGTTATTTTATTCATGTGATGAAACCTTGAGTCATAAAATGAGGTACAAACAAAAACCCCACTTTGAAAACAAAGTGAAGGAATGGAATTGCAGGAAGTGGATTTGGTGGCAAAAATTCAGTGCAGGATCCAAGGCATTTTATAATATCAAGCATATCCTGAGAACTTCAGGCTATTGAAAGAAACCATCTGTAGCAATTGCAGCTGAACACTGATGACAGAAAGCAACACCAGAACTGTCTCCAGTGTCTAGTAATAGTAAATTATTATTTCTTCGTTGCTATTTCTTCTGTTCTCCATCTGAGTTTGCAGCACTTAGAGGAAAGAAATACTCATGTGCATTTGTTGTTTGTCGACCTCAGCATTTAACACAATCATTCCCCAGCATCTAGTGGACAAACTGGGCCCTTTAGGCTTAAACACTTCTTTGTGCAACTGGATTCTTGATTTTCTTACTAACAGGCTATAGTATGTGCAAGCTGGAACAAATATTTCTAACACCATTTTCTTGAGCACAGGTTCTCCTCAGGGCTGCGTCCTAAGTCCACTGCTGTTCACCCTGTTGACCCATGACTGTTGTGCTAGGTTTGCCACCAACCATATTCTGAAGTTTGTGGTTGATACAACAGTAGTGGGCCTTATTCAGGATGACAATGAGGGTGGAGGAGGTTGAGGGTTTGGAGAACTGGTGTAAGGAGAATAGCCTAGTTTTAAACATTGGAAAAACCAAAGAGATCATTGTCGATTTCAGAAAAGGCAGGCACAGCCACACTCCTCTGTGCATTAATGAGTCACTTGTGGAAATGGTTACCAGCATCAAATTCCTGGGTGTGCAATTAACAAGTAGGCTGGCTTGGTCGCTCAACAGCGAGACACTGATGAAGTGGGCACAGCAGCGCCTGTATTTTCTGCGTCGCATGAGAAAAGCATATCTTCTTTCCCCTGTCCTTACCACTTTCTACAGAGGGACAATCGAGAGCATCCTGTCATACAGCATCACAGTCTGGTTTAGAAGCATTACTGCTTCAGACAGGAAGACGGTGCAGAGTGGTAAGAATGGCTGAAAAGATTACTGGCAGTTCCCTCCCTTCCATCCAGGACACAGCATATAAGCGTTGCTTGAGCAGGGTCTGCAAGATTGTCTGGGAAACTACACATTCTCTTCATGACCTGTTTTCCTTGTTACCTTCTGGGAGGAGGCTTCATGGTATCCGAAGCAGAACATCCAGATTCAGTCAGTTTTGTTCCATATAGTATTAACCTTGTGAACTCTAAAGCTTCCTCCTTCTGTTATCTATTCAAGATGGACAGTGATTAATATTTATGTTACTTATATGTAAGGGTGTAGGTCTATACATATGTTGTATATAGTATGTTTAAATGTGTGTTATGTATATACACTTTGAGAGCAAGTAACTAAATTTCATTTTTAATGTGTGCCATTGTGCCCATAGTAAAAAAATAACATTATCTATCTATCTATCTATCTATCTATCTATCTATCTATCTATCTATCTATCTATCTATCTATCTATCCATTCATTGGATGCTGCAAAATGGCACCCCCGACAGCTAATTTCAGCAAACCATTTTATTCTGCATATGTCATTTTATTTACAAAATACCCTATATTGGAGAAAACCATCAATAGGAAAGCCATTATGATGAACTGACATTGTACGGGCATATCCGGTGGCTTCCATACAAATCTGGTTGGTGCTGTTGAAGCCTTCCTTTTGAATTTTCCATTGCATTCTGATAACACATCCAGAGATTTATGTAGCTTTGCAGTGGCCAATCAACTTGGGCACGAAATACCACTTCATTGGAAGCTGCACAGGAAGATCCAGTTACTTTGCTTCTACATCCAAGTAGCCCATAATTAGGCTCAAACACCAAGTTGAGTCATTTATAAAAAAAAGCCCAAGGTGCTATTACAGCCAGACACACACCAAGGCCCAGTGTATAATTATATAATCTACATCCGTGTGGAAACTGTCCCATTAATCCACCTGTTTCCCTGAGAATGAAGACGTTATTTATTCTGGCTTTCTAGAAGACCCATGCAGTTAATGCTCTGCTCAAAAACACACCTTGCTCTTGAAGAGACTAGAAAACACTATTCCGCTTCATTTGTTCAATGGAAGGCTACCTGAAATTGGAAAATGAGTGCTGTGGAAAGAAAAAGTTGCTGAGATATGATTCTCTCTTCCACCTTCCCAAGAAGCTGCCCTGAAATTATGTATCATGCAAAGGACATATGATCCCAGCATCACACCTATTAACAGAACTATGTGTATTAGACCCATGTGTCAGAGGTGCATCTTGTTCTTTTAATCAAGAAAGCCAGGTTTTGTCGACATGTCAGGATACCTCTTGCTGGTTTTCACATCTTGCCATGTATCTTCAAAAGCAATTGTTCAGTAGCAGGCAATGGCGGGTTAAAAGAAACAGTATGCCAAAAGTGGACGGGCTCATGGGTGGATTTAACTAGTTGATAAAATTATTTGCTTCACTGCAAGTCAAGGGCTTCTACAATTCTACACAGTGGGAACGGAGCACAAGAGTTCTGCATTTCATTGGCACAGCCCTGCAAAATCCTCACAAGTGGGAAAACCCCCCATACTATGGCTTCAATACACTTTGATGTAAACATGTAGCAGCTCAAAAATCAATTTTCCCAGCAGGTAGTTTGCAAAGGCCATTTATTCAGCAAGAGTATTAATTCGTCAGCTAGTGCTGCAACTAACAAGCTCTAGAGAGCAGCAGGTATAAAAATGTTAGCTGTTTACTCTCCATTTATTCTGGAGGCACTTACAATTAAGCACTTATGTGTTCTCCAGCCATTTAATATTGTGTTTATTCTGTATTGATTCATGAAAACCCTCATGTTTAGAGGATGTCCCCCCCCCCCCAAATTGCACTGGGGACTTATTCAACTGTTTGGACTGTGGTCTCAGCAAATTAGCAAGGCCTCTGTTAAATATTCTCTGCCTACTTTTTTTGCTCATTTCTTGATGCTCCAAGTGTTATTTCTGTGTTTGAACTTGGCTTTCCCTCTTTTCTACACCCATTCTCGACATACAATATACAGCTATACAAATCAAAACACAGTTCAATGGCTGAAAAGAAGGCAGCTTTGGAACCAAAGTGAACAGCCAGCCCACAGCCAGGGTAGTTTATTCATTAAATTATATTTATATAAATTGATGTATTTATTTAATTAGAAATAACATTTATATAAATGGAATATAACAAGATTATTATAAGGGCAGCAGAGTCAACTACAGTCTGCTTGTTATCACTCAAGGAAGACTGAGGAGCAAAGAAAAGATGAATGGCATTAAGGTGCCGTTTCACTTTAACGTGTTACTGTAGTTATTGCTTCAGAGGGGAAAAAAGGCTTGCACATTGTAGAGCATAAGAAATATAAGAAAAAAGGACACATTATCAGTTTTTCTCATTGCAGTTGCTGCCTGCCCCCCATTTCTAAGTAGGACTGGATTTAACTGGTGGCAAATGGCACGAGGTTGTACCTGCCATATGCTGTCTACTTAACAGACGAAAAAGTCATTCAATTTGTCTTCACTGCTGTTGATCTGAGTATTGCATTGACTTTGTAACCACTGCAACTTGTCAAGAGTTTACAATGCAGCAAACCGTGTGAAGGGTGATGAATGACTATATTCTCATGCTTGCATGTAAGGTACAGTATAATTTTAATGAGAGAGAAATCACACTGATATAGCACTTCATAAGCAATGAGAATGGCTACAAATTATTTTAACAACCCAAAGGTCTTCAAGAGGTGAATAGTGGGGTGGGGTGGGGGGGTGGGGGCAGGGGGAAATCTATAAACATTTCTTGCTTGGAGTGCAATCTGGCCTAGGGTTAGTCATGCTTATAATCTGCCACTGCAGATTAAATCCTGCTCAGGGGCCTGTCATGTGTCACATATCGTTGGATTTACAATATAGATTTAACACTATGCATCTGCAACATTGGAAAGTTTTCATCCAAGAAACTTTATAGGTTATTTCAGTTTTATCATCCAAGAGACTTCTGAAGGCAAACAGATGGCAGGACACTGACTACCCAAAGGCATCAAATATGCTTCATGGCTAACAAAAATTTGGGCAAGAACGTATCCCTTAAATATTTCAATGCAAATATTATTGTAAGATTCATAGATGCACCAAAATACAATCTATCTATGCAACATATTGAAATATCAGGTTTTGCATTTATACAGTAACAGTTTTTTAAACTTGTTTGTTAGCTCATTTCCAAAATCTCGGGAGAAATAAGGTGTGTTGCTAATATGCTATCTACAACATCATGAACTTTATATTCCATGTGGAAAATCCCTAATGTTATTTACAAATATGGGAAGTTACTATATTGCGAGTCAGAGGCAAGTGATTTGCCTAAATATATCACAGGAAAGAAAAAAAATGTATCTAACATTGAATGTCCTATTTTTATAACAGAAATAATGAGGCATCCAGTAATAGTTTTCCATACTTTTCTAATGTAGTTAAAATGAAAAAATTAGCTTGAATTGTTATAAAATATCATCCTAGAAATTGGAAATTCTCTATGTTATTTCAATTATTTATTTTTCATCAGGATTGTAAAATTAGATAGAAATGTCACAGAATTAACTTAAATTAATAACCACTACTGTTTAAATAGTATACATTTCTGTAGTATCTTTATAACTAAAAAGCTTTTGTCAAGTTATGTTCTGGTAATTAACAAAATATGAAACTAAATCCTCCAATAAGATTTACAAGTAAAGTTGCTAAAAACAGCATGCCCATTTTTGTGGCAACTGACAGCTGATCCGATTGCATACCTTCTCTTTCCCATGAGAATCAACTTAGGAGACAGATATAATATGACAGATTTATTGTACATTTATTTTCAGTATACTTCTAAGGTGTCAGAAATTCCAGCATGCAGAAATTCACAAAAACAACAACAAACCCCTCTAAACATTGGCATAGAAAAAGAAATTTAGAAAAAAAATAAAAGCAAGGAAAAAAATCACATTGATCCAATATATTTTGAGCTTCCATCAAGCAAGTAACGAAGCAACATTTCTGCATATAGGAAAAAGAGAGAGAGAGAGAGAGAGAGAGAGAGAGAGAGAGAGAGAGAGAGAGAGAGAGAGAGAGAGAGAGAGAGAGAAAAGACCCTGTATTGAAGTCAACCAGCCAAAGCTCTCATTCAGTCGGTCTATGAGGATCACAATGACACTGCAGAGGCAACACCCCCCCCCCCAATAAATGCTGAAGCCCAAGCTTCAGGAAGTTATCTTGCAATCTGTTGACAAGCATGTGGGCACGAGAATCTGTTTGGCATTTTCTCAGGATGAGGTTGTTTCTCCCCCTCCTTTTTAGAGTTTTCCATTTGCAAAGGCTGCCTCCTGGAACTGAGGGACAAATAGTTTGAAATAAGCCCTAGAAAAATGCATAAAAAAATTTATGTTAGTAAAGATCAAAATAAGAGAGCATGTTGCATTTACAGACAAGTTTGTCTAGCATGCAAAACATAAAACCTTTTCTGATTAAAAATCTTTTTTCATTATACTGTGGCTGGCATGATCAAATATAGCAGTATAATTTCTTACTCTGAAATAATGCTTAAAATACAGTCTTATCCATTACAGAAAACTGTAATTACATATTTTTAAAAATAAGTAAGTCGGGGGCATATGTTACTCAAATAATGGTTTATTATAAATTTCTTTTAACAGAATTGTTTGCATCTATTACTGCTTTATTGTTATTCACTCTGTTGCCATTTCTACTGAAAAACACTTCGCTTAGTATATCCTAGGTTATTGCCCTCCTTCCTGCTGCCTTCATGAAGATCTCTAATATACTTAATTCCTATACACTAACCAGAGTAATATTTTGCAGAAGTCCAAAAAAGTACCTCATTTTCCAAAGGGCATCAAACAGATCATATTTAGCTATTGTTTCATATTAAATTATAGACATTTCCAGTATAGTACCTTGATTCTTAAAAGCAACTGATACAACTGGATTTCACATAATATGAATGCTTAATAGATACAAATTTCTAGGAGTGAATTTTAATTTATACATTAAAGATAACTATATAGTTGGAATATGTTATGTATATTTTAGAATCGAAGTGGCAGGAGTTAAATCCAGACAGCTCTGTATCTGCCCCTGTTTCTATAATGGGCAAAGTCTGTCATGTTCATAAATATGCCATATTTTAAAAATCCATATGGACTGCACAGAGCAAATTTAACATTTTGTATTCTGTATTCAGTCCAAGAGCCAGCATGGTGTAGTCGTTAAGATGCTGGACTAGGAGTAGGGAGACCAAGATTCTCATCCTGCTTTAGGCACAGAGGCCAGTTGGGTGGACCTTGGGCAGTCACTCCCTCTCATACCTAATCAATATCAGCTGGCCAGCAAAAATACATGCACAAAATGAAAACCAAAACCATTGTCATACCATGCATTGATGGCTTCACTATAGTGAATTAGAAATACATTAGGAGAGCAAGAATCTTCCATATTGTGTCTACTGACCAAATGGCATGAATGACTAAATTTAAAAATAAGAAAGAATTCTGAGGAGACACTACTCTATTCTCTCCTTCTGCCATTGCATTCCCCCTCATTCCATTAGGATAGCTGTTTTACACATGAATCAATCTCTCTCTCTTTCTCTCTCTCCCTCCCCTCT
This sequence comes from Protobothrops mucrosquamatus, assembly GCF_001527695.2. NCBI lineage: Eukaryota > Metazoa > Chordata > Lepidosauria > Squamata > Viperidae > Protobothrops > Protobothrops mucrosquamatus. Next base: position 83,932 of record NW_015387186.1, on the reverse strand, counting down.
CTCTCTCTCTCTCTCGGTAAATTTCTGAAGTGAAGGTGCTTATAAATTACAATCTTGCTTGAATACTTACAACAACTAGTCTGATCAAACATGCCAAAAATTCTAGGCATTTTTAATGCAAAATCCTATGCCAAGGATCCAGGAAGGAAGACAAGAAGGAAGTAAGAAACCACTGAATGTCACAATCTGGAGAGAGGATTTAGCAGCATTTTAACTCCATATTGGAGGCTGATAAACTTGAGTAAACATAAACTCATAACATTAGAATATCTCAGAACATGTAGTCCATCATCCAGAAATTCAAGTTTTCTATGTAGAATTAATTTACATTAAAAATGCTAAAGATTTTTATTGCAGAAAGGAGGAATAGAATAAATAAACCTGTTACTTTATTCGAATTGTTCTACAATTTCAACTGTTTTATATATATTCTTTGACACAACATGAATCCCTTTTTAACTTTAAGAGCAAATTTTGTGTGTATATGTAAAAACATTTCAAGTTTTTATCTGAGCTCAAAGGAGCACCAACTGGAACACCAGGCTGAGCAGCATATTGCCCCCAACAATCTGGGTCCTCATTTTACCAACCTCAGAAGGATGCAAGGCTGAGTCAACTTTGAGCCCGTCGGGGTCGAACTCCAGACAATGGGCAAAATTAACCTGCAATACTGCATTGTAACCATTGCATCACCAGGGCAGTGGTTACAATGCAGTATTCATGGCCAGAAGACCATATAATCCATATCTTTCAGAATATTTTGAACAGTAAGATTAATAAGGGATAAGACATTAGTGGCTAACCTCTTCCTTACATTTTTAGAAATTCTGAAAATATTAAAGACAATGTAGTAAGTGAGGTACAAAATAATATATAGTTATAAACAGATATCTCATATCCATAAACTTATTTCTTTAATAAAGGAATTAGATTCTTTGCCTAGTTTAAACTGCAGCAAATTAGATTTGATGTATTTATTTACAACATTTATATTGCCGCAAATCTTAAATATATAATCATGGGCAACTCAAAACACCAAAGAGCACATTAAACAAATATGGAACTCAACCGTAACATATTAACCAAGGCATCCTAAATAACTGCCAAATCAGCTGCACCTTTACTGGGCTCAACAAACATCCTTGTCCAACTCTGAGGGGAAACTCAGGTCTTTAAAGCCACCCAGAAGGCCCAGAGGTAGCGTTATGACAGAGAAGGAATTTGATGGTATTACTGAGACCTACTAATAATTCTGACAACATGGGAGTTTTGGGGGTTGCTTTTATTTATCTTGATATCACAATTCTTTAAAGATTTCCCAACTGATATATTTAAATTAATTTTGGCAAAAAGTGAAACAGATGATCTGGAAATTCTTTTGAGTATTTGGGGCAAGATAATTGTGAATTTAACTCCAAGGCAAATTTATATTTTAAAATGTTTCCTAGTTCTATTCCTTTATACTATTTTAGACAAATTTACAAAGCTACTAAACATTTTTCTTTGGTAGGAACATCCTTTAAAATAATGTGGTATAAATATGTCTGTGGATTTAACTTTTTTTCTTTTTCGGGTTATAATTGGGCACTTGTTCAATTAATCTTTAATTAATCATGTTGATATAAGGAATTTCCAGATTCAGCTCATGATTAAAATCATATGATGATTGGGAATAACTGTTTCCTAATTACATAACTTACATTCAGTTTAACAAGATATGTATATATAATATGAATCATGCATGCAATTTCTAATTTACCTGTAAAAATCTTACATTATAAAATTATAGTAGATAAATCCTTTTGGGGAGTTATAAATTAGATCTCTCATCATATTGAAAAAGTTTAGAATATCTTAATACTAAAAAAACAGTATGTTTTAGATTAGGGTGTTTCTTGGGGGGTTATTAAACAAACATTATTTCATAATAAATAATATTTACTTATTTTTCAGTTGTGATGCCATTACTTCCTCTATTTGAGAGGATATCTTGGGAGAATTAACTGATGTTCCTAAATCAATAATTCATCTTTCATAAAACAGTAGATATATTCTACTTGCATAATCTTTGTAATAATAGGCACAGATATTCTGTTTCTTGATTTTTTAAAAAAGAAGCTATTCTCTTTTTAATGTACAACATGTGTAATATGCATTGTATATTGGTATTTTAGACTTTCTCCAATAATAATTGGCTGCGATCACCCTCCAGTTGGTAATAAAATTTCTAGTTGGTGAATTTTTTGCCAGATTGAGCCTTGGTCTGCTACTGCCATTTTATCTATATATCTATATCTATATCTATATTTATATCTTTCTTTCTTTCTTTCTTTCTTTTCTTTCTTTCTTTCTTTCTGTTAATCTATCTATCTATCTATCTATCTATCTATCTATCTATCTATCTATCTATCTATCTATCTATCCATCATCATGTATTGATCAAATTTGTATAGCTGCTCATCTTATAAAAAGCAACTCTACGTGATGTACAAAGATTAAATGAAACAATAAATGTAAAAAGTTATAAAAATATAAATTCCATATTAAAAATAAATATTATAAAAATATACATACCCAAGGCAAATAAAGGATAAAAATGGCTACCTCAGCAATGGAGCCATCTAAGCATGTCTCCGGTTCCCTAGGGCCTTCCAGAATGTCAAAAGAGATGGAGGCAATCTGAATCGTGAGAATGTTCCATAAGGCAGCCACCATAACAAAGAAGGCACATCTCTTGGGACTCATCAAACGTAGGTTCTTAGCTGATGGTGGATGCAATATGTCTTCTCTGCCAGATCTAATCGGATGGCTAATTGGCAGAGGTGGCCCATCAGATAGCCTGGTCTCATATCATGAAGGGTATTAAAAGTTAAAACCAGCACCTTGAATTGGAGCTGGAAGCAAACTGGCAACCAATGCAGCTCACAAAGCAGATGTTTAATATGCACTGTTCTAGGAGTACATATAGTTGCCTGCACTACTGCATTCTGTATCAGCTGAAGTTTCTGGATATTCTTCAATGGCAACCCCATGTAGACTGCATTGCATAGTCCAATCTGGTGGTGACTAGGGTCTAAGTGACTGAAAACAGGGACTGCCAATCCAGGAATGTATCAACTGGTGCACAATTCCTAGGTATATTTGGATTATGGACTGAAATCAGGATTTGCAGGTATTTACTGTATAATGACAACTAATTATTAAAGACATATACAATATTTAAAATTTATCAAGCCATCAAGAATTAAGATAGTTCTT
>NW_015387186.1:76498-77656 GCF_001527695.2 Protobothrops mucrosquamatus | reverse complement strand
GGGAAGGAGGTAGAAGGAAGGAGGGAAGTAGGTTGAAGAGAGGGAATGTGTTCCTGTGAGGCTACTGAGCATCTTAGAATGGGAGGTTTTTTTTTAGTTGTTTTTTTTAATTAATTGTATTATTGACTTATGCCATAATTGTATGATTGTTTATCTCGGGGGGGAAAAAAATCAATAAAGTTTGTTTATAAAAAAAAAAGAAAGGCAGGCAAGGATACTCTTCCTCCAGTTTCAGCTTTTACCTAAGCGGTTATTTATAATCTTGGATTATAGGACAGATTGTTCCCCAAAATGTCTGCTTAGACTTAGAGCTCCTTGTTGAGTTCACCCTGTACTCTGCACCACCTTCCTGAGCTGAAGAAAACATACTAGAAATACAAAAGAGACAATCAAAAATCCAAAGGGGGAACAAAAAGACCAAGACACTTCCCCACCAGCAATCAGCACCCAGATGAGCATAGATTAACTCCACGCTTAACACTGGACCATCAATCAAGTAAACAATATTCTGGCAATCTACCAGATTATAAACGGAGGGCAAACCTTTACTAGCACTGATGATGTTACCTAGTTTGGGTAATGAAACGTCTACAAGAAAACAACCAAGCTCAGAGAGCACCAAGGATCCCCCTAAAATACAACTCCCCTCTTTAAGGATTACAAGCAAAGCAAGAAGAAAACCTGGTAACTTCTAGCCTTTCAGCACAAAGGGAAAACATTCTTCACTTCCTGACAACCTTATCGATTTCTCCGATGAATGCAGGAGGTCCTTATCTTTTGGGACACACTCAATTCACAGAGATCAAGTGACTAAAGAGCACCTCATCACTGGGGACACAATTGGATAACAGGGTTGCATAATAAATATGTATGCAGCAAGAGGACTATTCCCATTCTTAATAGAAAGTGAAGAATAATTTCCTGATTTTATAAATGTTAAGAAAAGTTATATGTGGGGGAAAAGGGAGGGAGAGGGAAAAGCACAATTATCAGCTAATAAGATTAGTCTAAAACACAAGGGCAAAGGAAAGAGATGACAGTTCACCAAGAAAACCATCTGTTATGCACAAAATGTGGGTAGCCAATACTGAATCTTTCTGCAACTAAGAGAGAAAGCTGTACTGAGCATTCTATTGCCCTTCAACAGATGGAAATCGC
>NW_015387186.1:67831-76052 GCF_001527695.2 Protobothrops mucrosquamatus | reverse complement strand
AAAAGGGAGGGAGAGGGAAAAGCACAATTATCAGCTAATAAGATTAGTCTAAAACACAAGGGCAAAGGAAAGAGATGACAGTTCACCAAGAAAACCATCTGTTATGCACAAAATGTGGGTAGCCAATACTGAATCTTTCTGCAACTAAGAGAGAAAGCTGTACTGAGCATTCTATTGCCCTTCAACAGATGGAAATCGCTTTCAAATTCAATACAGTTTACAAAAAACTTCTGTAAAAGTACCAAATTCATAGCAAAGGCATATCTAATCTTTAAGAGCATTGAACTCTTCAGCAATTTTTATTTATTTTTAATCAGTTTGGAGTACATGACACATCATACTATGACATTGTGTGGTTTAGTTTCAATTTTACACTTCTCTCCATATAGAAACCAATTTTCAAGTAAAGCTTATACTAGTTCCTAACATTCTTTACATGCTGCTTTCCATTCTCCATTTCAGAAATTCACTTTTTGAATTCTCTAAAAAATTGACCTAATTTGGCATTGAAAATTGGTCTAGTGTTGTTGCTTGTATTGTACTCCTATGTTGAGAAATTTCATGTGCTATCCAAGCAGTTGCTTAGAGGGTCAAAGTGTGTGTCTGAAATCGAGTGCAAAATCTTTGTGGTCAATATACACTCGATTCTTCTTCCCTCTCTCCTTTTGTTTTTTACAGTTACACATGCACAAATCTTGAAAAAAAAACATTGCCCTAGATTGCCTGGCTAGTGTATAACAGTGATGTGTGTGTGGCACTTCAACATGCATCCACTAAACGCAACAGAATGTGATAAAAACAACAACATTCAGATATACAAAAGTTCCATGTGCTTTATACCCATGGTTTTCATCCTGGATTATTTGTGTGTACTCTCTTGTTTTGTAAAATAAATAAGCAAAAGCAATCCAATAACATAATGTTGGTTTTGTTAATACTCCTAAATGAAGTACTGCATTAAAGCTGTAGAATACATCACATTTTCCAGGCCAAGAACCACACCTGGCATTTGAGAGGCCTGAAGGCATGCATTAAATAGTAGGTGGATTAGAATGAGGGCAAAAGCTAAATTGGTTTGATTTAATTTATATTTTATTAAAATAAAATATAGTTAATTTGAATATTTTTCTATCACACCATAAATGATAACTTAATAACTTCTTTAGACATTTCTAGGGCTGCCTCTAAAGTAGAGGTGGGAAACTATGGCTTCTTTATGACTTGTGGACTTCAGCTCCGAGAATTCTGGCTCAAGAATTCTGGGAGTTGAAGTCCACAAGTCATAAAAGGGCCATAGTTCCCCACCCCTGCTCTAAAGTATGGGGGACCAGATCAGGGTACAGGACAGGCTTTTCTAACCCAAGTTCCCTTTAAATGTGTAGATTTCCGTTTCTAGAATTCTACACTAGCATAGCCATAGCTGACAATTCTGGGCAAATCCACAAATCTGGATAGCAGAGGTATATAAAACTTGATGTCTTAGGTTAGGGGAGACTGCCTTAAAGACTCAGGTTTTGTATCTCAGACTTGAGATACATCAAGTTGACCATCTCCCAAGAAATGGAAAATGGGAGGTATGGAAGGTAATAAGATAGCATCAGCTTCCCAAATATACTAGGCAGGAAACAAACCAGATAAGCTACTTCTGCTTTATTGTAAGGCTACATTAATAGTATCTTGCAAGTCCGAAAGTACAAATCACCCACCCTTTCTATACTGTCTGAGAAATTAGGGAGGATCCCTTCTGAGCCCTTCTCTTCTCGGTATGCAGCTGCAGATAGTACCCTCTCTAATCTGATGGTTCCCTAGATAGCATCTCCTTGCCGTTTCTCAAGCTCTTTCTCACATATCATTGCAGATGGAAATTGTGCCATTTTGGGTAACTTCTGTGACATTTACAAGAACTCAACTAACTCCTGCAATTCAAACCTATAAAAACTATATTGTTTGTGGGAATGATTTATCATTAACATAGCATTATTTTAAAATGTTCTTTAATTACTTAACATGTTCAATGTTTGAAATGGACTCCGCACGATTGATAGAGAACAGGCAGAAGGCACATGATACAAACAGACTGTAACTAAGCAGATATGGTATCTAGATGGGATACTGTGTAATAACTACACATAACACTTTGAATTTTATGGGGAGAACTGGATATAAATGACTATGAAGATTCTCAGTCATCTAGGTCATGGTTGACAACCATGACCTGGATGACTGAGAATCTCCATAGACATTTAGCTATGCACTTTGGGATGAACAGCCTTTGAATGGTGTGGGAATATGAATGGATTTCCAGAAAAATTGCAGACTACAGAAACCATTTGCTCTTCAGTTTGAGATGCAAACAACACAGACTCGTCCCCAATAGCCTGCACCTGTGTTCAATAGTAAATGGATATAAATGAAATGAAAATAATCACTGCAATACATTCTTCCAAAGAAATGTGAAAAGTGTTGCCTCTAGATTGGAGTTCAATTTAAGATCAATATAATTGGTCTCTCATATAAGCACTACAATAGACAAAAGGGTAGAAAGTATAACACAAGAGTATAAATAGATGCTAGCTAGGATTCAAAAGTGCTTACTAAACTCTTTCTTGTTGAATTAGTGAATCTTCTCAGTGTTTCAGAACCTCAAGAAAAAGATCCTCGTCATTCACTTATAAGCTGCATTCATCTATGTATGATTGTTATGATACTTTTGGAGTGCTGGGTGACTCATGTTAATAAAAAAACTGTAGAAGTGGAATAGCAGTCTTCCAGTACATGAGGGGATGTCACAGGGCAGAGGGTGTGAATTTATTCTCCACAGCACCTGAGGGTAGGAGAAGAATCACAGAGCTTTTAAGCAGTAGAGGAGCCTGCCTCCTGAACTTATGAGTGCTTCATCACTGGAGGTTTTCAAGCGAAGACTAGGCAGCCATTTGGCATTTGAATGGTATGAGGATTCCTGCACTGGGCAGGGGTTGGACTAACTGACCTCCAAGGTACCTTTCACTCCAGCAATCCTATGAAAATCTTCCTTTCTTTCACACTTACATGTTTTGAATTGTTCTTATTACTAGCGTTATCTGTTATACAGAAATGTTTAAAGCAAACAATGTGATCTTCTGAACACAGATACGCAAATAGAAACTCTAACAACACCGGGAAACAAGTCAAAAACAGATAGGATAGCAACCAAGATGTAGGATGTAGAAGTGACTCCCCAGAAACTAATGAAGAAGTTTGATTCGTCCATTACTTTTCACCTCTCATGAAATTCCCCCACCCTTACCTGAAATATCATTACAGGTTTCAAATGCACAGCAATCTCAACATAACCAACCAAAAGTTATAAGTAATACAGCAATTGAATTCTTACTGTAGCAGTTCTCCAGTAAATAACTTGTACTAAATAAAACTTATATAGCATTTATCTGAAAATGAGACAAAATTATTTCCCCCTGCTATTTTCCTTGGGTTGGAGAAGCTGGAAGTGGGGGAAACCTATTTTTTCTTATTGCTGGTTTGGAGGATTTCAGTCAATTTTTGTTTCAGATGTCATAAATTTTGTTTTAATGATTTATTCTTTAATTCATTTTATATTGTCAATCTTTCTGGCTTCATGGCTATATACTGTAGAAGCTATTGTTTCTGTCCTATTGTTCTGCTTTAAACATTAAGCCATTTGGGGAAAGATGTGTTTTAATGGAGAATTTTCTGAATGGGTTGGTATGAACAATTTGAGTTGCTGGAGTTGAAAGGCTGGAAGGTTGAAAGCCATTAAGAACAACATGTTTCTGTAAAGAAATTAAGTAACTGAACTATACCTATGTTCAAAGATGCTACATTTTAACTTCATTTTATTAGTCTTCTAGAAGGAATGTTTCGTTGAAGAGTAAATGCATGAACAAAATCTGCAACAGATCACTTGTTGGTTATATAAAATTTGACCTTACAGAATACTGGTAAAAAATGTTATCATGACTCTTAGAGAAGGAGGAATTTATAAGGGCTGGAAAAAGCAATAGGGACAAGGAATGACCGCATACTCTCTGGGATAGCTTAGGATGGCCATAAAACACTGCATTTTATACTCTGCACTGCTGGAGAGGAACACTGATTTCTTGAAGAAAATTCTATTGCCATTGCTATTACACAGGCAAGGAATCAGAAACCATTCTCATTTCAGGATCATGCTAACGGAGTGTGACTCAAGATCTTATGTCCTGGACTTCCGGTGGCAGGCGACTTCGCTGGACGCAGCTGTTTGCTGCTCCCGCCTGTTTTCGCGTAAAAGCCGTTTTGACAGCCTGCATCAGCTGTCAAACGGCCTGATACCTTTCCCCTGGGCTTAGGGGGATAGGTGAGCTGCCCAAGGTAGGAGTTGAGTTCCCGAGTCGTCCCTTGTGGACGATGTAGGTGAGAACTCCTCCGGAGCCCCGGGCTTCTCCGCGATCCAGGACGCCTTCGCCGCGGCGAAGCTAGAAGCTGCCGCCACCGCTGCAACTTAAAGTTAACAGTGAGTTTGCCTGGTAAGCAGACGAACCGACCCTGGAAGTCTGTTTTGTATTTTTTGGACTATACTCTAACTTGGATAATACGTTCTTCCCTATATTTGAGTTGGATTGAGGGAAAGTGAACTTAAAATGGCGATGGCTTGATACTTTTCAGCAAGAAGTGAAAGTGATTTCCGCTTTGAACTTTTGCTACTTTTAACCGGCGCACTATCTGTTTTGGCTGAATTGCCTATAAGACTTTTTAACAAATTGGACTTTATTGCAAATTGGACTTTATTGCAAATATGGCTTCGAAAAAAACTGTGCCTTTGATTGTAAAATATACATCTCCGATGACCCAGACACCTCAGCCAACTTCAAAAACTTCCCACTCGTCACACCCTCCATCTTCTTCGTCTTCACCGCCCTCCGGCAAAGAGCTGCAGGATCTGATGGCTGCAACTATTAAGCAAATGACTGAGATGTTTCAAGAGATGGATGTTAAAATGCAAAATAGATTTGATCAACTATCGCAGCAACAACTGGATTTATCACAACAACAGCAAGATCTAGCACAGAAGCAGGATGACTATTGTGCGAATGTGGCAACTGCTTTTAAAGGTTTGGCTGACTATGTGGACGCAATAGCAGAAAGGGTGGAAGAGAATGAGCAAAAAGCAGAAGGAAGTGACCATAGACTTGAGCTTGTAGAGGAGAGTCTGGAAAATGTTAAGAGTGATGTGTTGATCGCCCAATTTCGTGATATGGAGTTTGCAATTCGGATTCGTGGATTGGCTGAGGATCCAAAGGAGAACTTAAGACAAGTAATTGCAGATGCACTTGGGGATGCTTTGTCGTGTGGTCAAGAAATTTATCTGGAAATAGAGCGTGTTTTTAGGGTAAATTCTTGGGTTGCAAGACAAAAGAATTTACCTAGAGACATAGTGATATATTTCACAAGAAAGTCGAGACGTAATGAAATAATGCAGCTCTTTTATCAACAGAGATTTAAGATTTTGAATCAAGATATTATTCTTTTAAAAGAAATTCCAGCGAAAATACTTAGAGCGCGCAGAGATTATGCTTTTCTGACACAGGAGTTGAAGAACAGACAAATAAATTTCAGATGGGATATACCGGTGGGCATAATTGTAACAATAGCTGGCAAACGCTACAGGCTCAACTCGATCAATAAAGCCAAGGACTTTATGGCGTCTGTTTTACAATCAGAACGTCCACCCACACCCCAGAGGATTGACGTGGTCGAGCAGATGATTGTGGATTTTTCTTCTGCTTCTGTTCAAGATTTAGAGGAAAGTCCAAAAGCTAATGGGAAGGAACAAAGAATTACTCGCGCAGCACATAGACGTAAGGAAAAGGAAAGACAGATGACAGCTCGTCCACCAGCTGATATTCCTGCAGCTGATTGTCAAGTACCGGCTTCTTCGCAGCCAGTAGGTGGCGCTCGACCTAAGGTTTTTGTGAAATCATATGCGGCTAGTATTGTCAGTGGAATAAAACCTCCTAATGTGTAAGTTAACATCTTGGAATGTGGGTGGACTTAATGTTCCCCACAAAAGACGTAAGATTTTTCATTATCTAAGACATTTTAATAATGATATTACATGCTTACAAGAGACTCATATTGTGGCTAAAGATCAAAAACTTTTATTGAATTCTAAGCTTGGAGATTTGTTTGTTGCATCTGCCTTAAAAAAGAGAGCTGGGGTTGCACTGTACATCAAAAGACATCTTTCACCTATTTTAAAAGAAACTGATAAAGAAGGAAGATATCTATTTGTGGAAATAAATTTAAATGGAAAAAAGTGTTTAATAATAGGGGTTTATGCACCCAATCAACTTGCAGCTCAAAAGCAATTTTACAGACAATTACATCAGAAAATTGTGGCGATGGACTATAACTCTTTGATTGTCATGGGAGACTGGAATGGGGTTTTGGATACGTTAAAAGATAAAAAAACAACTTCTAAGGATGTAACCCTTTCCAGATTACCTAAGTCCTTTTTTGCTATGAAAGATGATTTAGAATTGATGGACGTTTGGAGATCACAACATATTAATGAACGTGATTTTACTTTTTTTTCTCATAGACATGACTCTTTCTCAAGGATTGATTTTGTTCTGATATCGACTGACTTACTTATTGACTGTAATAAAACTAAAATTTTCCCTAGAACTTTGACGGATCATAGTATGGTTTGGATGGAGATTGGTCAAAAAACAAAGAGGAAATCTTGGAGAATAAATGAAAATTTGTTTAATTATGAGGATAAAGTCAAGGCTTTGAAGGAATCTATGCAAGAGTTCTTTCAACTCAATATGAACAAGGAAACTTCTATAAATATTGTCTGGGATGCTGGCAAGGCTTACCTAAGGGGAATATTAATTGCTATGAATAATGCATACAAACGCAAGCAAACACAGACCAGATTCAACTTGGAAAAAGAAATTGGGATTAAGGAAAAATTATTATTGCAACGACCAACAGACATTAACTTAAAAAATTCTATTAAAATGCTTAAAAATCAATTCAACTTATTGATTGCTGACCAGGTGGCCACCAACTTGAAGTATATTAAACATAATACATTTGCTAATGCAAATAAACCGGGGAGATGGTTGGCCTATCAAATACGTAAGAGACAAAAAGCGAGGCTTATATCTAAAGTTTTGGTCAAAGATCATGAAATTCACCAACAAGAAATGATTAAAAAGGCATTTACTGAATTTTATTCGCATTTATATTCTTCAGACCCTGCAAACAGTAAAGATAGCGATAAATATTTACAATCTTCATCTATATATAAACTTACACTGGAGCAGCAGAAAATTATGAATGAAGAGATTACAACAGATGAAATTTCAAAAGCAATTAAACAATTGAAAGCTGGTAAAGCCCCTGGAACGGATGGTTTAACAGCAACTTATTATAAGTCATTGTCAGCTATATTGTTACAACCCTTAAAAATCCTATTCAATAGAATTATGTCGGGAGAACAAATACCTCAGTCTTGGACAAGAGCTTTTATATCTTTGATACCGAAGGATGACAAAGAAATTTTGGAACTTAAAGATTATAGACCTATCTCTTTGTTGAATGTGGATTACAAAATTTTTGCAAAGATTTTGGCCAATAGACTGATGCAGATATTGCAACATTATATACATGATGATCAAACTGGCTTCATATCTGGGAGATACATGAAGAATAATATTAGGCAAATTGTAAATTTACTGGAATATTTGGACAAGAATAATCAAATATCTTCGGCCTTTATTTTTCTTGATGCGGAGAAGGCCTTTGATAAATTGGAATGGCAGTTTTTAAACAAAATGTTGGATTATATGAACTTTGGAGACCAATTTAAAACAGCTATAAAGGCGATATATCAAAAACAGACTGCCCAGATAATTATAAATGGAGACCTGACAGAGCCTATAGATATACAAAAAGGTACTAGACAAGGTTGTCCACTTTCTCCTTTATTATTTGTATTGTCACTAGAAATTTTACTATCCAGAATTAGAGATGCTACAATGATCAAAGGCTTAAGAATTTCTGCTAAAGAATACAAACTTAAAGCTTTTGCGGATGATTTAGTTTTTACATTGTCTCAACCAGTTGAGTCACTGGAATCTTTGTTGCAAGTGCTGCATCAATATGGCAAGGTGGCTGGATTTAGAATTAATGTTAAAAAGACTAAAATTCT